>NW_028277030.1:113906724-114212241 GCF_059951505.1 Python bivittatus | reverse complement strand
TGTCCAGAATGCTGCCAAGTAACATCTACTGCCAATGATTTCTGAAATCTTTAACCTAATTCTTCAGCTTAATAGCTTTATTAGTATTAAATTATTAGTATTATTAGTATTTGATTATATTCATGTCTTTTTCTCTGATGTAGACAGTTTGAACTCTTGGCTGCATAATGTTGAAAATCTCATCTCTTTTGGCCCTGCCTTTGAAAATGTGAGAACTAAAATTAAGTTTTAAAATGTCAGAAGCAAATGGAGCACATGAAAATTGGTGATACCTTTTGGGCAGTGAGAAGTAAACCAGCTGCTGGATGCTAATCAGCATAGCTATAAGCTGAGTTCAGATTTAAATCTACATGTTCAATTGAATATTACAACAAATGCAAATCAAAAATCAAATTTTAAGGCAACTGCATGCCACCCACTGTTAACACACACATAGACACACTGCATTTTCTGGAACCTTCTCATTCTGCAAGAAAAAAAAAAACATTATTGATAATAGGCTGATTGGAAATGGTCTTCTCTCTTCCATAAATCAATTTACCCCAGCAGCTGTTTAAACCTGAGCTTTATCAAAAAGCTCTGGAAATTTTAATGGAAACCTCTAAGCTTTGTATTCTGTGTCCCACTTGCAGTCCATCTTGCATTAATTTGCACATACCTCTGAAGGCTGGAAAAGAAAAATAATGACAGCAAGACATTGTTCTTTCAAGAAATCTTCTCCTAGCAGCTTAGCTCTCTGACAAAGCACAAAACTGATTTGGGGGCAAGCTGAGTGCTGGATTTCATGCCGGCTGTTTCTGAAGTGCTTCCTGCCTTAAACCCTCCTGAAGATCCATTGCCTGTCACTAAAAAGGGGAGGGGAAAATCCTGCTCCAACTTTTTCAACATTGATTCACTGCAGGAAATGGTTGTTTTCAATTACTGGACTGCTTCTAGCTTTGGCAATGGCACACACATCTTTGATCGCTTATATAGCTTGACACACGGTTTTTTTATTGTGTGGAACATTAAAATGAGAAAAACTTTGGAGTCAAATGCCATTTTTAGTGAGCAGCATGAGAAATTGATTATTTGAGTTTAACAAAAAAAACGCCGTTTTTTAAGTGAAGAGGAAGTGGCAGTTTATACACAAAATACGACATCAGTATGGTATTTCTCGGTCAAAGTCCACCATAATGCATAAATAGAATATGAGATATAGTGTGCGTGTGTGTATGATTTAACATAAACTCGAATAAAAATTCTTTATATTAAAAGTTGCAGCAGATACTAGTAAGATGGACAAACTCTGAACATCTACATCTATCTGCAATATTAAATATAAAGTGCCTAAAAGTCATGGCATCCCATCGTCTTTAATGCTCTAAGCTTAGATTTTCTTTGGAAAAAAAAATAGACTTAATGCTGTTGCAAAATACCATAATTGATTGTCCTTTGCTTCTGTGTATGGTTGCTGATACAGAATGACATTTATGCCTCCGTTGCATTATTTTTTCTTCTTTCTACAATGGGCCCAACCCAATTTCTCTCTACCCATGCCTTGCAGTCCTTGAGCAGCCCTTTGGAGAGTCCTTCCTCCTTCTGTACTGCATTGCATGAAATATTGCTGGAATTAACATTGTTTGATTAATCTATTGATCTAAGGATTAAATGTAAACAGGCATAATTCTATATAAGTATAATTTTATTTTGATAATAGAATGGAAATAACGTTCATTTTAGTATTCAAAACTACCTCTGTGTGGTTGTGTTCATGGCATGCTTAAAGTTCTTTGCTGCATTGCACATGCTGACATTGCTTAGTGTTAACCTTTGTTGGAGGGGGGGACTTAACCTAACCCAACCTGTTAGGTTAAGTTGGTTTATTGAGCAAACCCCAGAAACCAATGTGAATGTAACCTGCTTTGAGTAAACCCAGTAAAATTACTGTAATTTGTTATTCATTTGTCCCCCTAAGGTAAACTTGTATATACCTATTATATATATACTTCAACCCACCACATGAATGAATCAACTTCTCAAAATCATGTCACAGCTTGGCTTCTCAACACAATATCTACTCTCAGTTGGACATCAGGCAAAGGCAATATTCAAACAAAGAGTCTTGGACGTTAACGCCCAAACTGACATTGAGTCACTTGCAAACATCAGGTCGTTGAAATGACTGACCAAGAATAAAATGTCTCTTCAAACAGAAAAATACCTGACAAAGTCAATACTATAGGATAACCATTACCAGAGCAAGATTTGCACAGCTGGATTCTATGGTTAAATATGGACAATTCTACCAAGTACCATATACTGAGAGAACATGTATTTGTGGAGCACCAGAAATAGAAGACATTGCGCACATCCTATTCAAGGCCCAGCAAGGGCTCAGTACTTACAGACACTACTTGACAACATTTGCTGAAAAACACTAGGAAATGTGTACAGAACAGCATAAATCGCCCCTCCATTGCTTAGAAAAGTCTTTTTTCACTGTTCTTTTCTCTTTTGTTAAAAAAAAAATGACATACTCCTACAGAACATTGCTATTGAACTTGATGGGTCCAACTGAGAACAGTTTTATTTATCTATTTTTTTCCATCTGCCTTTTATTGAATAGCCTGGAAATCTTGAGGGAGAGATGGGAGTAACACATCCTGTTAAAACAATTAGAGCAGAATACACTTGTATACATTTGATCCAAAGGTGCTGCAGTGCAGGAAAATTCAAAGCTCTCTTTCGAGTGCCATAAATTCTTTACCCGTTGCATTCTAATGAGAGTTGTGACTCTCCATCACAGCAGTGCTGATTCCTGCTTTTCCATTGTTAACTGCAAAAGACAAGTTCTCTCTTGTTACAAAAAGAGATTAGCATTAATAGGCAAACAGAACAGGGATATCTGAATTATCTTATCAGTGTTGTTATTACTTGAACTTTGGGGCAGTAATAAGGAACTGACTGATAGAAGAGTTCATGGGTCAGCATATTTCTAGATGTGGGCTCTGGGCCCTGCTTCTGTCCCCAGCATCTCCACTTAAGGAATCGCAAGGTCCTGGGAAAAACGTCTTTGAAGAGATTGTATATCCTGTACCCATCTAAGTAGACAGATTGAGCTAGGTCAGGAACTAGTATACTGATTCAGTATAAAGCAGCTCCATAACTGAACCAGATCTATACATTCCTGTAGTAATCAGGCAAGCAGAATGCCTGGCACACACCCTCCCCTATTGCACGTTGTTTGTACCTGTTTGGTACTTTGTGTTTTCTCCTTCCTGTCTCCCTTCCAGTTGCTTATAATGGAACATTACTAGATTTCCATAATATAGCAGCACTTGGTATGTAAGGAGTTAACTTAAATAATACAAAGGTAGATTTCTTTAAGCCAATAGCTAGGGAGATGTCACAGGTCACAACTTTTGTCCATCTTCAGATTTCTTGTTCGTTTTGCTTGCCATTTTTGTTCAAGCAAATGAACAAAAATACTAAACTTTTTATCAGCACAGAGTATGTCATCTGGCTTGGTTCATTCACTCACACTGCCTTCATATTCCTCGGTCTTGTGGTCCCCTTGTGCAGAAATTTCTATGTAAGTGTAGAAGTACTTTTTTCTGAATAGAAGTTTTGTACCATTGACTCTGACTGGTCTGATCATTTTTTGGAATAAGGAGTGAACTTTATTAATTCATATTAATGAATTAATATTAATATTCTGCAATGTGTCATCTTGTATTCTATACTGGGGAGGCTGTTTTTCTGCTAATTTGGCCTAGATCTGAACTGTAATTTGTGTTCCACTATCTGTTTCCAGAGACAGATCATCTCTCCTAGATATGAATACAGATCATCTTGTTAAAGTCAAACTTAAGAACACCAGTGCAGACCTTAGAGTAGAACACTTGGACTACAGCCTTCTGCAAACTTTTCTGGGAATAAATCTGGAACTTATTTATAAGTAAACATATACATTTGTGTTGTTTGTCTCTCAGATGCTAAGAAAATAAGCGCCATTGCCCTGAGCTATATTCCAGATCACCTGGGAGAATCAGATTCATACTTCCTAGAGGGGAAAAAGGTTCCCTCCCCCCAATGTCCTCCCTGCTTACCTGATGAAGGGTATGGTTCTTCAGAAAAACCAGTGGCTTTTAAATAAACAAGGACCTACTTTCTTGCTGTCACTCTTCCCCCACCCCACTCCCTGGGAAGCCAAGAAAGAGAAATTGCACCAAGTGAAATTAGGATGCCTGACATAGCTCAATGATGAGAGCCTATGCTTTACAAGCAGAAGGTCTCAGTTCAATCTCTGGCATATTCAAGTAGGACTGCAAAAATTCAGACCCAAAACTTTAAAGAGCTCTGTCAGTCAGTTGAAAATATTGTACTAAATGGAACAGTTGTCTTACTCAGAGCAAGGCAAGATCCTCTGCTCCTCCTCTGCCTTTCTAAGACGTAGGGCTTTTTATGTTGCTGATTTTGTCACTCTCTCCTTCCTGCTGCCTGGCCTCCCAGCATGCTCACCAACCTTTCACTATCATCCAAGGGGAAGAGGTACAAAAGGCTATTATGAAATCTGGAATTATTATTTGTTTTTAAAAATATGTATTCTACCTGTGATCCTTACTGTAGAGCCCCAATCAGTTGGTGAACACATCCAGACAAAATACCCTGCAAACACCATCTGAGACCACCTCACTTCATGTATATTACACATTAAGCAGACCACCTACAGCATAATTTGTTAAAGGAACAGCTGTTTCTTTTTGATTTTGCAAGTGAAAACTTTCTTTAGAATTTCAGGTTGGGAAAGTGCTTTGGTCTTAAGTTTGAGGGAAGAACAGGAGACATAACATATGGAGAAGGAGGAATATTTAATAGACTTAGATGATGCCTCCAAAGCATTAATTTCTCAGTAATGTTCTGTATGACATCATGTACCTTTCTCTGTAATCAGATCATAAGAACGCACGACCCACACATCAGCAGCAGTTATTTCAAGAGCGTTTTTGCCATATTTAAAACATTTAGTCCTTCCAGATCTGAGTAAACAAACCTATAATGATATATTAGCCTAAGTGGAACACCATTTATCATACTGTTATTTGAGACCCACATCCTTTCTTTTTTCTTTTTTCTTTTTTCTTTTTTCTTTTTTCTTTTTTCTTTTTTCTTTTTCTCCTTCTTTTCTTCTTTTTTTTTTCTTTTTTCTTTTTTCTTTTCTTTTCTTTTCTTTTCTCTTTCTCTTTCTCTTGCTCTTTCTCTTTCTCTTTCTCTTTCTCTTTCTCTTTCTCTTTTTCTTTGCATCTTCTCCCATTCTTTCACCCAGGTACACTCCAGAGAGTGCATAAATAAAAGAACAGTTAATTTTGCTTAACTTCCTTCCGAAGTCTGAGTGTATTGCCAAAGTCAGAAAAGTCACCTGATTGATTAAAAAAAAGTCACTCCGCACTTAACCTTTTTTGGATGATGTTGTTTTCCATTCAGTGGAAGATGAAAGAGACTGAATTGAATCAAAGCTGTGAGGTGGTATGTCTGATGGATTGATCTGATGTCAATTCAATTACATAAATAAGCCTAATGGCGCGATCCTATCAGCTGATGGGATGCTGCCAATTGCTAAGCTGGTGGGATTAACCCTTCTGTCTTTTTCGCATACATAGATTGCTACATTCATCAAGGGATGAATAACCCTCTTTGGAGAGATCGTTGGAGTGTTTTACAAACTTTTATTTTTATAATCCTGAACAAGTAGGATAAGCAACCTTGGCCAGTACTAATTTTAGTTCATTGATAAGCAAGTTAAAAAAAAAATCAACCCATAACATTCTTGGGGATCCCCACTGCTTATTTCTATCAGGGTGAAAAAGCATTTATTCCCACTCTCTATTTCCTATTTGTTAACCAGTTACAGATCCATCAAAAGGCTTCTCCCCTTCTCCCTTGGTTGTTAACTTCTTTAATGGCTTTTAATAAACTTTTTGGTCAACAGCTTTTTGAAGGGCCTTATATATAATTCTAGCTAATATGTGGTGAGTTTTTGCTACAGCCATGAAAGGAAGAAATGCTGGAAAGGAAGCAACTGGATTCAAATTTAGAGTTTGTTTTCATCCTTTATCTAGTAGTTGATTATTTCAATCTGGAGTCAAATTCAGTTATCTGTCAAACTTGCACAGGGGCCTTGTGAAGTGAATAGAACAACACGTTTGCAGCAGTTAGTGCATAGTGGCTCACACACACCCTTCATACACCTTTCTTGTTTAACATTATCTTAGTACTTCAAGAAAAGAAAAGATCTCCCTAATCTTGGCTATAATTAGGATATGAATTTGAAAGCAGGAAGGATTATCTTGGCTGTTTTTTCTTTCATCAAATCTTTTAGAAGGTAGAGTGTTTGGTAAGGGGTGCACAGCTCATGGCTTCATGGCTACAGCTTTGGGGGTAGCCTGCAGACCTCCTCCCAAAAGGCCTCAAATAGATTGAGGTCCATGATTCTGGGTCTTTCTATCTTAGTGTATTTGGTTAGGTTGGGTGTGTTGTGTAGTACTGCTGCCATGGATTCTTTCACTAGTTCTGGGTCTATGGATGTAAAGAGTGCTGTGACATCAAATGAGACCATATCGAAAAGCAACTCACACTAATCAAGTGCTCCATTACCAAAGTAACAACCCAACCTCCCACAAGAGGAACTGCATAAGAACATTATTCAGAAGAGCACAAATGCACTGCAGCAACCCAGAACAGCAGAAAAAGGAAACAGACCACCTATACAACATCTTCCAACAAAATGGATACCCATGCAACTTTATCAAAAAGCACCTGACCACTCAACCCACTACAGTACAACCAACACAAGCTGTGAAAAGGATAACACTGCCACATCTCAGAAACAACCAACAGACTGTTAAAACCACACGTCATCACTGTAGCACACAAACCAACTAAAGCCCTCCAAAACATCTTAAGTAAAAGACCCATAGCCCAACAACAAAAAACAGAAGTCATCTACAAAATACAGTGTAAGGACTGTAACAGCCACTATGTAGGACATAAGGGAGAAGACAGAGCATATCCATGAACACCAACTAGCAGTCAGAAGACATGATGAAAACTCCTTAATCTCACAACACATGGACAGACTCAACCATAGTTTCAACTGGGAAACTGAGTATCCTAGACCAAGCTAAATCCAAAAACGTTGGGGAATTCCTTGAAGCTTGGCACTCAGACAAATCATCCATCAATAGATACATAGAGATAAACCACACTGACACACCATTCAAAAGGGTTACCTGAGGAACTGTCTCACCCCTATTACATCGACCTGTCCCACCCGGCCCAGCAGAGAAGGCTGTTGCAGATCCTGTCAGTGATAGAATGTTGACTGGCAGGTCCTAGGAGGAGAGCCTTCTCTGCCATTGCCCCTGCCCTATGGAATACTCTCCCCCCAGAGGTGAAGCGGGCCCCTACCCTCCAATTTTTTGGAGGGATTGAAGACTTGGATGTGCCAACTTGCGTGGGGCGAGGAAAGATACAACTGACCCTGGGGATGGCTGGCGCCTTGACAACACTCCCTGAGTTTATTAACACCTAATTAACATCAGCCTTTTGGAAGTATCATATAGGAAGTTTGTTTTGTAGCATATTTTAATTCATTAATTAATTTTTATCTATTTTAATTAATGTTTATTCTGTTTTTACTGTAAACCACCCAGAGTCACTCTGCAGTGAGATGGGCAGTGACAAATTTGATAAAGAAATAAAGAAAAAAGACCAAAAAACGAAGAAGGAAACAAAACAACCAGAACACATCCTCTTCAGCAGCCAACATCCAGATAAACAGAGATTAACACCAGACAAACAATCAAGCAAAAAACAATACCCTAATCAAAGAACTACCAAGGAGAAAACCACACCCCCACCAACACTGGCAGGGCAAGCTACTGTATATAAACAGGGACCAAACCCCACACTCACTAGCACTGATGATGTTACCTAGTCGGGTAATGTAACATCTACAAGCAAACAACCAAGCTCAGAGAGCACCAAGGACTCCACAGTTCAACCCTGAGCTACATATATTTTCTTCTATTGATATCTAAGAATCAAATGAAGCCTCACCTGATTCATGTTATGTAGATACAGGTTTTAGCTCAATTATGTTGACCAGCTGTGCCTTTTATTTCACATATGGACAGTAGGAATTTATGCATTGCTAATCTATTTTTTTTTCCCCCACAGGCTGGCCTTGGGCAACATTCTCTGTTGTTGGAGTCTTATATTGCTACTCTCATGTTGGGATCGAATGGCAACACACACGTTCCAAGGTTAACAATGCTGTCTTTAAAAGAAAGGATTATGGAATTTTGGCACACACGTTTATTTCTCCATCAGCACAATAACATTTCAGTGTTTCAGGAGAATCAGCGTCTGGTAGTGTATGAATTCCACAACACGTAAAACCACGCAACATAAAATAAGGACCTTTCTGAAATCTGGAAGCCACTATTTGATTTTTATATCCATTATCTAAAACACAACTGATTTAAAATATATTTGTTTCCAAAGTTTCTATTTATAATGAAGTTGTGTTTGTAAGAAAGTGATGTGTATTTAGGTAAATACTGTCATTTAATCACAATGAGGAAAAACAATAGTAATGAATCTATAACAGAAAAGTCCCAGAAGTAATTACCATAAAGTAAGAACTTTCACTGAAATCCAGAATTACATGTAATAGAGTTTTCCTTTGCTGGCTCCCCGTCCACCAGTTCAAATTTTTTTGGGTGGTTTCCCCAATCCTCCAAAGCACATATTGAAGGAATAGAGAACACAATCACTTGTCCTCTCTCTACCACACACAAACTTCCTTGTTGCTCTGATAAAAATTCTAGCAGTAGAAATATTCCACTGGATTTCACCCTTTATTTTAGAAATGTTGGAGAGAATATGTTTGAATCCAATTACTTTGTCAAATCATAATTTTACATATGTTTTTAAGTGCTGAATGTATTTAGAGTTTTTCTTTTTTAAAAAAATCTTATGCTTACCTGTTCATGTTGCAAGAATGTGTATGTATGAATGATTATGCAGTTGACAACCAACCCAAAATATGATTAGAACGAAGAAGATCATATGAAGGGAAACAAACAAACTTTAACAAATTATTATTTTTAATTAAAAACCTGTTATAAGATTGTTTGAAAACAAGTCAGTCTCTTCTGTAAAGCATAAACAAGTTGTCTCATTCCATGGAACAAAATTACCAAACCTTGGTTCAGACAGGCTCCATATTATTGCCTAGTGGAACTTCAGAACAGCCTTTTCCTCTGAGACAGAAATAATGGATCTCGAGGTAGCCACTTATTCTTTTGGTATGCAAACCTCCTCTCCTCACATAACAGTGTAGTATATATCCAAGAATTTGAATGGCATCGTCATTCCCCAAGCAAAAATATTCATTGAATTCCTAGAAAGAATAGATTGGACCCATTCACTCTACATTAGAGGAATAGGTCAGTATCACCATCAAGGCTGGAAAAGTAAAGGAACATTCTCTACACCTGTTGGATTCAAATGTGGACATATCCAGCAATTCAGCAATAGGTCTTCAGTAGCAGTAATATTTCCTTGATAAAGTTCTTTGAAAGGATTTGCTTATATTTCTGTTAATGGTAGCCCACACATTCATAGCCAGTGTCATACCTCTTTCTGAAGGAGTTCTCTGCCAAAAAAGAAGGGGAAGTATAGTAAGGTCTATAGATTGACAGCTTCCAGGGAGGAGTGCAGTGCAGTTTTTTGGTGGGCCCTTAAAATATTTTACAGATGTTTTTGGTTCCTATATATAATATCTTCAGACAGATGTTCCAAAGCTATGGAACATCAGGAATGTTGTTTTTAAATAGCCAATTTCACAATACATGATAAATAGGAAATAGAGTATTAGAAGGAAACAAAATGCATAACTTGATTGCAATCATGTACAACAATTACATTTCTTCAGAGTTCAAGGTTAGCCATGAAGGAGCAGTGAGTTCATTGATGCCACTTAGCTCCTTCTGCTAATAGGAGTAAATGAACAAGCCACGGAAGTTCCTCCTATGGTTTATTGTGACTTCTAAAACTGACTTCTGTCATGTTCCAGTCCAATCAACCATGGCTGTGCGGTTCATTCTCACAAAAACTATATGTGTTTGCAATTCAGTGTGACATCAATGTGCTTCCATGTCTCTATACTCTTAAAGTAAGTAATTCTCATTAACAAATAATGAAACCAACATAAAATTAATTAGAAGGCAGAGCTTAAGACTTTTCCTGTCCTGGAAAGGAATCCTGAATTTTACCATAGCTTGGCTGCAGGGGGCAGCACTTGCTACAATAGTTCTAACCCTGGTAGGAGAATTGAGGAACTAGGGCCTTTCTTAGTGAGAAGGGATTAATGTATATTCCATCAAGACAAGATGGGGCTAAGACAGGGTGTTTGTTTCAAGCTCAAGGTCAATTCCATATTCCACTAAGCACAGGAAGTTGTACTTCCCAATTTCTGCCCAAACCTTTTCCAGCCCTATAGAAGGCATGTGTCAGAAGCTCGTTGTGCACATGGTGCTAAAAATATACCCATGTGTATATATAGTTTACACTATTCTAAGACAACTTGGAAAGGCAAACTGTACTACCTATTGCCAGTAGGTGGGTCAGGGAATGCATTGTGTGGCATTCTGCCAGCAAGAAACAGTTCCCTTCCAGTACCACATCTCACTCCATCAGACTCAGGCTAAATAACTATGTTTACTGTCACCCATTGTTCTTTCATTTGTCCCTCCCTCCCTCCGTCCCTCCCTCCCTCTGTCTCTCTCTCTCTCTTTACTTGTGGCAAGCTTCTTTGTTGTAGTAAATTAGGCAGTAAGGAAGAACTACTCTCAGATGAAATTAGTAGGGAGAGGTTTCTTTCAAAGGACAGGAAAAGTCTTGAGCCCAGTCTTCTAAGTAGAAGACGTGGACTGAACTTTCAGTAACCAGAATGGTAAGTCCGACTACCCATTTTCATTTACATGAAACACAATCCTAGAGGGAAATATTAAAATAATCCAACTGTTGAAAACAAACATATAAGAACAACAAAAGAAAAAAATGAGTTGAAAATAGCTGTTTCTTACCATACTAAGAAATATTTTTGAGAAGGAGTTGACATCAAACTACAAGGATTTAATATAAAATAACATTAAAAGGGAAGCTTATCTACCTTTTCTTCAGTAAGAGCTAGTTGCTTTCATTAATGTTAGTTCTACTATTTATATCATGGCATATAAATTCATAAACATGAAAATCATATGGGACATTAGGATCCAAAGTTCAAGCAAATCTTTCCATCCATTGCAGTACCTTCATGATGCTTTGTGAGGTGACAATATACCAGTCTATGGCATATGTCATTTTGTAACAACTATATTATATTAGTACAATTAGATTAATTCATGCTTTCATGAATCCTGCCTTGATTACAGATGGGCGTCAAGCTCTGCTCTCAGATCAGTTTCACCTTGGATAATTAAAATCTACTTAGTTTGACTAATCTGCTTAAAACAGCTCAAAGGGGAAAAGTGTATAATTTTTAAAAGTCCTTGAAATACTAATAATAGCTTAAAAACATTTTCCTCTTCACTGTATATCCACTTTCTACATCCTGAATTTTTCCTGTCTGTTTTGCCCTATAGGTCACTTGATCTCTGATGAATAGAAATATATTCAAAAAATGGGTTTTGCACAGCCTCATACTTATCATTTCAACTTCTGCCAGTCTAGCTAAAAGGGTCTGTAGTATCTGCTAATGGATCTTGTGGCTGGCCAGGACTGAAATATTTTTGTATGAGACCCTGCTCAGTCATTCTTTGACGTCATATTTTATGGGGGGGAAAGCTATCTTTAAGTTTATGTTTAAGGTGCATTTACTGGGAAGGAAGAATTAACAAATCAGAGGAACTAAAATAAGAAGCAGTGCCATAATTCATGAGACTTGTAAGATCATTCCAGCCTTCTTGATTGATGTTGGTCTCTGCGTCCAAGAGATTCTTCCTTCCCATTTTGTTTTGCTGCAGAGATTCATTTGAAATGCCCTCCAAATTTGGCCGTACTCCCAAATTGAAGGGAAATGAACCCAGACCTGATATAAGTTACTCTGGAGAAAGTGGGATAAGTAATAAATGGTTCTTTAAAGTTATGTTTGTGGTGTTCCTGTTGCCGGGTTTAACATAAGGCAGAACAAACCTTCAACATGATATTGTCAGGGGGCACCAGGTGCCAGCTAGGTCTGCTGCTACTGTTGCTCTGCTATTTTCAGAGCTCCTGCTCAGAGGTATTGCTTGATGATGCATGTCTCACCCACTTGGGAAGGATCCATTTACAGACTGCCTGGGAAGAAATGGTGGACTGAACACAGCTCCACGAAAAGCAGAGCTGACGATGGCAGAATGAAGAGTTGGCGGGTAGACTGGATCTTCGTAATTTTCCGGACAAGGAGGGGACTTGAAATCCAGTCTCTAGCAGGTTTAGAGCTCTGGGAGATGAAGGAATAACCATCTTGCTGAAACTGCAGTCGGCGCCTTTGAAAGGACACTGGGTTCACATACCTCCTTTTCTAATCACTTTCAGAAATTGCTTGTTAATTGCTTTTCAGCTATTTGAAACCTTTGGATCGATAAGTCTGAAAACACCAGGTGAGTTTTCTTCGAACTTTAGTGAAAGAAGTTTTAAGTGCAAGTTTAAGGACTTTAAAAAAAAAACTCTTGGAATAAACAGCAAAAAGGTGATTAAAACTTTGATTTTAGAAAGCTACAGACTAAGGGTCCAGATAAATTTGAAATAAAATTTTGGAATTAATTATAAGACTCCTTCCTGTGGGAAAATGCTTTTGTTTTGAATTCTTTAAAAAAAAAACATAAGATAAGACTTTAAAAATTGAACACTAGGGGGAACTAGAAGGAACTAAAGATTATAATTAAAGAAGAACATGTAAATTCAACATACAAATACAGAATGAAGCAAAATATGTTAACATTGGACATATTGAAGGATATTTTTGAACAACGGACCCAGAAGTTAATTTTAAGAGTGTCTGCCTCTATAGATAGACTGTCTTTAAAAGATGTTATGGAAGAGGAACAAGTTTTACCTGACAAGATTGAGACTGATTTGAAAGTAGATTTAAAAATGACAGACTACAAGAATGACATGGAAAAAGATGTTACTCTGGACATACAAAAGAAACTGGCTGGCGTCTTAAGAATTAAAAGGGATATACAAAAAACAAACCAAGAGACCGATCTGGATAATTTTCCTATATTGGATTTATAAAAGAGGCTTGTTAAAGCGTTGAAGAATTTGCTGAGAAGGGACAAAAAATGAAAAAAAAATCAAGTTCTAAGTCATTATTTGAAGGGACTAAAGTTCAAGATTGATAGAAGTAAAAGGAAGGAACATAAAGTTGGTTTATTTTATCAAGGTTAAAATAGATATGTTGTTATCTCTGCTGACCCTTAACAGACTTTTCCTGACCAGGACTGAAACAATGAGGCTTTAAGGATTTGTATTTTTTAAATAAAATTACTATATAAAAAAAGATGTGAGTACTATAGATGTTTGCTGAATATTGATGCACCCAGCAAAACAAACACAATTAAACAGTACAGGTCATTTATTAATACTAATTTGATTAACTGATTGGTTTGTTATTTGCATATCCCTTTTAATTATTAAGACATCAGCTGGCTTCTTTTGTATGTCCAGTGTAGCATCTTTTTCCATATCCTTGTAGCCTGTCATTTTAAAATCCACTTTCAGATCAGTCTCAATCTTGTCTTCTTGAACACTAATTGGACAATGCCATGGACTGACTAGTGAGAATGAGCAGGAAACAGCAGTAGCCATTTGCTGAAACAACTGCATCATTTCCAAGGCTCCTAATAATTCTTTGCAAACACAATAACTGTTATAGGATATAGGATGCAGTGCCTACTGCGGGCGGCCTGGACTCAGAGTAAGGATTGCTTGGAAGACATTGGAGGCAGTATCACCTACAGGGGTGACCAGCAGAATATTAAAATGCTGGGGGGGAACCCTTCTTTCATGCTTTCCTGATGCAAGTATCCAGTTTTTGCCTGCTCCCCAAGACTCAGAACTATTATATTTGCATGGCCATGCTGTGGAAGTGGCTTGTAGTCCTGGGTTGTGCTCATCTCTAAAAAAAATTGCCATGGAGAAATTTTGGGAAATTGGCTGCCAAGGAGAGAAGGGTTAAAAAAAAGCTCAGTTGCATCACAGTGGCTTCACCCTCTCAACCATTTTTCAGAGTTAAAGTACAGAGGAAAGACACATCTCTGAATAGATTTTTTTAAATGCAAGTCATGGAAATCTTGAACTGTGGAGTCCTTGGGGTTCTCTGAGCTTGGTTCTTTTTCTTGCAAACGTTTCATTACCCAGCTAGGTAACATCTTCAGTGCTAGAATGGAGTGGCGTTTGCTCTCTGTTTATATATTGTGGCATGCCCTGCCAGTGTTGGTGGGGGTGTGGGTTTTGTTTTGTTCTACTTTTTCCTCTGGTAGTTCCTTGATTAAGATATTGTTTACTGCTTGTATGTATTACCACCAGACATAAAAGCAGTAAACAATACCTTAATATGGTAGAGTGTTCTTCCAGCCATTTTTAATGCAAGCATCAGCACAAAATATATCTTGGCAATAACTGGGATCTCCTTCTGTTCGTCAGAGCATTTTTACTGTTGTTCACATTGCCACTAGAGTTGCCACATTTTTACCTTCTTCCCCAGCAAAGACAAGGGGCAGAGCAGGGAGTGGCCTACGTTCACCCACCAAGAAAAATCAATCGGCAGTTTTAATTTTCACTTGTGTCAGAGTTTGGCACTTCCTTTAGTCCTTCTGTTTCTTAATTTCCTCCAGCAGCATATGGCATCATTTCCTAGCCATTTTCAAGAGCTGAGTAAATATATTTGAGGGCCTGACAGAATAGATTGTGCATGACTTTAGTGTCTGAGACAAAAATTTGAAATCAGGAATGGTAAGTTGGCCAAAGGAGTTATACGACTCTGGAGGGAGAAAGTTACATCTAATTTGCAGCACTGGATTGTTGATCTATGTTGTCTGTCAACTTCTGAAAATGTTTGGGTTGCAAGTGTTGCAAGTGTTTGGGTAAAAATAAAAGACAAGAGAAAAGTGATATTTTCATAGGAGTTCATTATATAAGACCTGCAGAAGGAGAAAATGCAGGTGCCTTTCTGCATCAGATGACCAGTCTTTCGAAGAGGCATGCAGTAGTGATAATGGAAGACTTAAATTATTCTGACATCTGGGAATCTAACTCTGCCAAGAAGCAGAAGAACAAAAAATTCTGATGACAACTTCATTTGTCAGAAGGTAGAAGAAAACAAGAGGTTCTGTTATCCTGGACCTGTTCCTCAGCAAGACAGAGGAAATGATTGAAAAAGTAGAGGGGACTGGTACTGGGGAAAAAGTCATCATTTTGTCCTTCAATTCATGATATCCAGGTCAGGAGGTGCTGAAAAGAGCTGACCTATACACTAGATTTTGAGGAAGAATGGATTTTGCTTAATAGCAATTTTATTAAAAATACAGTTGCAAAGATAAAAAAAAAATACAAGCTAAAAAAATATATAAAAGAATAAAAAGAAAAAATAGAAGGTTCAGAAAAGAAAAAAATAGAAAAGAGAGAAAAAATAAGAATATAATAAAGAAAAAGAAAAGAAATATATCCCCCTTCATCACAAGTATAAACAATTTTAGTAACTTATCACCTTCTATTAAAATACAACAGATGATCTCTTCTTCCCATACATATCCCATCTCTTATCTATAAACAAATCCTTAAAGCCTCCTCATTTCAGTCCTGATGTCAGCAAAAGCCCATTAAGGGCTACCAGAGATAACAGCATATCTATTTTAACCTTGATAAAATAAACCAACTTTATATTCTTTCCCTTTACTTTTAGCAATCTTGATCTTTAGTCCCTTCAAATAATGTCCTAGAACTTGATTTTCTTTTCATTTTTTATTTGTCCCTTCTCACAAAATTCTTCCTAGTTGTAACAAGCCTCTTTTATAAATCCAATATAAGAAAATTATCCAGATTACTCTCTTGGTTTGTTACGTGTATATCCCTTTTAATTATTAAGACATCAGCCAGTTTCTTTGTATGTCCAGGTAGCATCTTTTCCCATACCATTCTTGTAGCCTGTCATTTTTAAGTCCACTTTCAGATCAGTCTCAGTTTTGCCTGGTAAAACTTGTTACTCTCCCATAACATCTTTTAAACACAGTCTATCTATAGAAGCAGACACTCTTAAAATTAATGTCTGGGTCCATTGTTCAAAAATATCCTTCAATATGTCCATGCTAAAATATTTTGCTTCATTCTGTATTAGTAAGACAAATTTAAATGTTCTTCTTCTTTAATTGTAATATTTAGTTCCTTCTGGTGTCCAACCTTCAAAGTCTCATCCTATCATTTAAAAAAAAAAATCAAAGCAAAAGCATTTTCCCATGGGAAGGATTCTTATAATTTATTTCAAAATCTTATTTCAAATCCATCTGGATCTTTAATCCATTTGTAACTTTCTAAAATCAAAGTTTTAATCACCTTTTTGCTGTTTATTCCAAAAAAATTTTTTAAGACTTTAAACTTGTATTTAAAACTTCTTTCACTAAGGATTGAAGAAAACTCACCTGGTGTTTTTTCAGACTTCTCAATCCAAAAGTTCCTAATAGCTAAAAAGCAGTTAACAAGCAATTTCTGAAAATGATTAGAAAACTAAGTATGCGAACCCAGTGTCCTTAAAGGCACCAACTGTGGTTTGAGCAAGATGGCTATTTCCTCGTCTCCCAGAGTCCTAAACCCACTGGAGACCACTGTCTTGCAGTCTCCTCGCAAGGAGCCAATGTCTGGAGCACTTGTCCAGAGGAATTATCGAAGAACTGGTCTACCTGCCAGCTCTTCATTGCACCGTGGTCATTGGCTCCACTTTTAGCAGAGCCGTCTTCAGTTGGCCATTTCTTCCCCAGAAGTCCCAAAGAAGAATGGGGAGGAATGGATTTTGAAGAATCCCAAGGGAAGGTAATTCAGATACAATAGTTTGAAATCCCAAAAGACAAAAATATCCAGGAAGGATGGGAGATACTGAGAGTGTAAAGCCAAATGATTCCTAAAAGAAAAAATAGAAGAAGTCTAAAGAAGCCAGCCTGGATACATGTAGAGCTCTCTACCATGCTGAAGAGAAAAAGGGACACATATAGGAGGGGAGCACAACAAAAGAACATTACAAAATGTAGGAAAAGTAAACCTCACCCTTAGGCTGAGGTTTGCAGGAGATTCCAAAAACAACAACAAAGGTTCCTTTGAGTACATTGGAAACAAAAGGGAAGTCAAAGAGGGTATAGATCTTGTTGCAAGGAGAAAATGATGCTGATGGTGATAGTGAATTTAACTCCTATTTTAAATCTGTCCTGTCCCAGAAGGGGGAGCCCTACCTGCTCATTATTAGGCCAGTGGTGGGAGGAGGGAGCTGCAATTTAGAACACAGAAGGAGCAGGTTAGAGAGAATGTAGCTGATTTAAACAAATTCAAGTCTCTAGGGCCAGATGGATTACATCTTAGGATCCTGAAGGAACTAATAGAGCAGACATCAGAACTGCTTTCAGTAATCTTTGAAAATGGGGACTGGTGAGACCAGAGAAGAGTGGACAAGGGGAACTGTCATCATCTTCAAAACTGAGAATGAAAAGGGCTCCCAGACATTTCAGCTTGACATCTATACTGGACAAGGCCCTCAAACAGATCATTAAACAGCATGTTGTGAGCAGTTGAATAGACATGCCACAATTAACAGGAGCCAGCATGGGTTTGTCACAGACAAATCATGTCAAACCAACCGTATCTCTTGCTTTGAAAGACTTACTAGTTTAGTAGGCCAGAAGAATGCCACAGACATAGTATACCTAGACCTCAGCAGACCTCAGCAAAGCCATCAGCAGTGTGCCACACGATTGTCTTCCTTCATTAAATAGTACAATATGGGCCGGATGATATTCCTGTCAGATGGACTCAGACTTTGCTGCATGAGCATAGCAAGGGAGTTTTCATTCATGGGTCTACTTCAGCTTGGAGGGAAGTATCAAGTGGAGTGTCACAGGACTCTGTCCTGGGCTCTCTACTGTTGAACATTTTTATTAATAATTTCCTATGAGGGAACTAAGAGGGCACTTATAAGTCTGCAGTAACAGGAGTCTGATATTGGAGATGTAAGCGAGAAGATTCAAAAAGATCTAGACAAAGGTTCTTAACCTTTTTGTGCCTCTTGAGAGTCTGATGAAACCTAGGATTTCCTTTCTCAGAAAAAATATATCTAAATTAATAAAATAAAATGCATAGATATTCTTTCCCCCATGGCATAACCAGTGGCTAATCTCCATTTCCCTCCTGAGAGAAGGCATTTAAAAAAAAAAATTAAGAAGTTCTGCCTTCTCACCCTCACACATTACCATTTCACCACTTTCTCTTTACAATGGACTTACATTCTCTTTGGCTTTCATGTTATTTTAATGTACTGTTTTGTGTTGTTTTGATATTTCTGATATTACTTGAAGCCTCCACTCATACTGAGCTTTAGCTTTTTGGAAGTGGGGGAGCAGCAAAGTTCCTAGTTTCTGGAGACTACCTTGTATTCTTTAGTTATGTTCCCTTACTTCCATTTCTGATATATGTTTCTCTTCAATATTTTAGAGAACTCTGTGTATATCCATGCTGGCCTCTTTAGATTTTCCCCATTTTTCCATCCAAAGAAGAATTGTTTGTGGCTGCATTTTCAGTGTCCCATTTCATAGAATTTCCCAGGCTTCCTGGACACATTTCTCCTGAAGAATTTCAAGCTATGGGAATGGACTTACTTTCTCTTGGAATTCCTCTTCTCAAGCTGATGATGCAGATCTGATTCTTCTTGGTTTCTCATCCTCTAGATATCATAAATTCAAGAATAATATGATTACTTTTCCCCAAGATGTCAGTCACCATTACTTGTTCAACCAATTCTTCTCTCTTGGTGAGGATTGATCCAGGATAGAGACTTCCTTGTTCTTTCTTCCATCTTCTGACAATTTGTCAGTGAGAGAGGAAGAAATTGTTGGACTTCTGATTCTTGGAAATTAGATTCCCAACAGGTATCATAATTGAAATCTCCCATTTTATTTATACCACCCAACTCACGAAAAAGTGAAAGATTGATCATCTAATGCAGGAAGGCCTCAAATGTATCTTCTGCCTATAATAAGCTCCAACAATGATATCACTTTTGACTTGGGGAGGGTGAGGGGAATGAATGGAATGAATATGAATAGACAAGCAGATAGAGTACTAGCTATTTTTTAAAGAGTGAGAGACTTCAATTCCCAAACATGTGAATGTGGAATACGCTGTTTAATATTGTAAGGTGTGATGCTAAATTCATTACTGTATTGAATTTTCTCTGTGTGACAAATCCACTGTTCAAATAAATGAAAGAAAAGAGATTCCAGGTGGTCCCCAGGTGGGGCTGGCTATTTCTTAGTGGATGGAACGGTTGAAGTATATAGCTCTCACTCTGCATTAGTTGAGATCCTGATGCACTCATATTTTCCATATATAAATGAATGGCTGCCTTTTATTCTAGCAACCCAGCTCCAGTTGTCAAAGATCTTTTTTGAAATGCATTTGTTCTCTTCTGCAATAAATTCCACATAGTATAATAATAATGTCTATTCTGGTAGTATCATGTAAATAGTGCAACCAGGAGCAAGCAGCTTTGTGATGAACAGCTGCTTGAAGATTCCCTAAAGTATTTTGCATCAACTAATTAAACTTGTGTGATTTCTAAATGACACCTCAACATAAACTGTGATGGCATTCTATAAATAATGATGGTCAAGGGATTCCCATCTGAGTTTGCAGTCAACTAAATTACGCTGATCTACTTTCTCAATTATATTATTTTGCAGGCCCCTCTGATGTTTGGTTCTAGTCATACTTTCAGTAACATCACTGAGGGCAGCATTGCTCATACATTTCATTTCTCCCTGTGTTTCCATATTTCCTTTTTTTGCACGTAGGAGATGCCCAATTTCCTATTTCTCATAAGGTTGCTGGGAAAAGTCATTTCCCCAAATCCTTGCATAATTGCTATGCTCACAGCCAAGTAAGTAGGAAAAGGAGGCTGCAGTTCACGTAAGAGCATTCACAAAACAGTTGTAGTCAAACCTAAACTTCAGAGGGCCTTGAACTCTGCCTCTTGTGAACCTGGAAAAGGGATCATTTCTAAACCTCTCAGCCCTGGCCTACTGAGCAACCACTGTCTATAAATCAAAGAGACATCATAAGAAGTGCCTTCCTTAAAACTGAAAGCAAACATCGAAGGCAATGGAGCAATTGTTTTCAAGCTCATCCACGCAGTCTTTTGGAAAGAAACAGTAAAAATGCAATCATTTATCCAAACAGGAAAGTACACACTGCAGAGGAAAGGCATGGTAATGTATAAAATAGTTTATTACTATAATAAATAAAATTAAATTTTGTCTTTACAAATATTCTTTGTGCTTGTTTAAAAATGTCAGTAAGGGAATATTAATGTTGGTGATGGCAATTTCATCAGAACATTCCAAAACAGAAGATATAGGCTTCTCTCTATTGGCAGCTTCTTGGCTGACCACAAAAATAGTTTCTACGTATTTATTTTGCTTTATTCATGCTTGAAAAGACAAAGTGACAAATGCAAAGAAATAATCAAAAGAGATAGGATTCTGGAAAAAAATGAAAACAAGTGACATACATTTGTAAAGTGCCATAACAACTGCATTACGGTTTATTCATCAAGTGTCCATGCAGTGGCGGCGGTGGAAGGTTTGACCTGTTTCCAGCCAAGGAAAAAAATACAGAGCATATGAAGATACAATAATATAACACATTCATTATGAAAAGTCATATTACTTCATAGAGCAGTTCATCCTGATACAAGATTATTGAAACATACTACCTATTATTCAAATGATTACTCTTTTCAAAAATTACTCATTTTAAAGTTAAGTAGGAATTATACCAAGGTGCGGGGGGAAGGGGTCATTGCCCTTTGAAATTTCACTCTTAAAAAATCCTCCCTTCTCAAATCCAGTTACAATAATATGGTGGGATTTCTCACATCAAATCGTTTTGTACAACATTCAGGAGTCATGTGGAAAAAAACTTTACAGCAGCAGAGAGACATACCTACTTGGTCAATGAATGAAATGGTGGGGTGGGGGGAGAGACTTTGATCAACACACCAAATCAAGTCCCCAGTCTATGAAAGTGTCCCTGATGAGATGCTTCAGGGTTTCTCTTTTGGGAAGGGGGAAAAGGCTACAGCAAAACTAGTGTGAAGGCAGTATGTGGAAAAATCTATATAATTACTGACAAGTGATTCTCATTAGACTTTAAGAAATCTAATCAAAGTGCGTTATATCTTGAGGCAACACTGTAGTGATCTGCACTGTACAAAACTTTATAAAGGGAGTCCACAACAGCATCACAGTTTCAGTTCTATCACTTACGGAAAGGCTCTTAAGGCTAAATGTTAAAATATCTTATTGCAGGAAGCTTGGTTTCTACTTAGCTTGAATAAATCATCACCACAAGAAGGTAGTTTGGGGGGGGGGGAAACCCACAGATCAAAGAAACGGTACTAATGACAGTGCATCTTAAGTAACTCACATTGAATGTTTGGAGGCATCCCAGTGAAGCTTCCTCTCTTCGAAATGCTTATTATTACTTTGAATGTTGGTGCCTGGTCACACTGGGGCACCTGGGGCCCTGGGGGCCCTGGGGGCTGCCTTCCCTAATGGGCTTCTGCTGAGCACACATCAGCAACTGTGGCACAAAGGCAGGGGCTTCAAGGCAGGGAAATACAGCACTGAAGCAGTGTCCCCCAATTTAGTATCCCCCAAATGTGTTTGGATGACAACCCCCCAGGCAGCTGATTGATTACGCTGCCTGGAAATCCTACCAGTTGTAGCCCCAGTGCAACATGAAGACACCAGGAGTTTGGGAAGACTGCAGAGAGGGATGCCTGAAAACAGCAGTACCCAGAGAGACTCTGTTTTGTGGAAACTTCAGTAATAATAAGCACCTTGGGATGGCTTCTGACAGTGAGAAAGCGTCCTACCTCAATGGAGATACAGATGTTTTGTTCACAATCCAACTGTGCATTACAGAAATACAGTGGGAATCAGCATAACATGACAGCCCCTCTGTGAAAATTAGAAATCTCAATGAAAAACACAGAATATCACCTGATTATATTGGCACATTTCGATAAAAGATGGAGAGCAGGCCATTCTTGAAGTTACTAAAGACATTTTCAGTCATAAGACTTAAAGTTGCTCTTGCATCCACTGTTCTACTATGCACATTGAAAGCTGCATTTCCAGTTAAGTAACACTCTTCCACAAGTATTTAAATAATGAATAATGACAAGTCTCTAAATATTTGAAGTGTGATTTAGCACTAACATTCAGTAAATGCTGACCAGATCCTGTGCAAGTAATTGTTCTCAGTCTGAGTGACCATGGCCAGGTGAGAAGAGCGAAATAAGATAACCTTCCACTATTAGACTGACTTTAGCACTGAAGGATTGCCGTAAGGAAATATAGCACTGATTCCATTGTACCTATTTAGAGTGCGCTCCTGTGCCTGTTTTTTCAGAAGACAGTGTTTAATGAGATTTAATCCCTGGTAAATGTATATTAGATTGCAGCCTAAGTATTGTGCATTGTGTCCACCAATTTTTTCAGATTCTTCTATCCTCTTTTCAGTTCCTAGTTGTGGACAAAGATTTACATTTACAAACTGCAACTGGTAATTTGGGTAGTCCAAAACAAGCATTTCAACCACACAATAGGGAGAGAAATGTTAGTGGCAGTTAATTTGGGATGATAGCAATATTGTAAAGTGTTGCACAAGTGTTCCCTAATGTGCCAGCATGAGCCCTACAATTCTAGCTGACATCCGTGTGAGCTATCATAATGTCACCCATGAAGCAAAGAGCTCAGAGAAAAAGCAGGAACTTACTGTAGGGTCAGGAGGGCATGTACACTCACTAGCAGAGCACTTCAGCTCTCTTTAGCTCTGCTCTCCACACTTGCACGACATTAATAAAAGCCAAAGAATTTAGTTCTCAAAAGGCCAAAAGGAACCAATACTGCATCTGTGTATCTGTCTTGACCATTTTGTTTTTCCAAATAATCAGTACATGATATTTCTAGGTGAAGGCCAAGGTTTCACCTGGCTGTCGTCTTCCTTATCCATGGCTGTATAAAATCCTTGCTATGGCATGCACACACACACATACACACTCTCTCTCTTTTGGTAGTTTTCTCACTGCAATCTCTGATATATGCCTGACATAGAAAGTTTTGGAACATCAGCTTGGAGAATCAGAACCTTTAAATACAAAGCCATCTGTTTTAAGTGTGTACACTTTTTATAATCAGAGGCTCCTATTCAGTTGATACCACATGCAACACCTCATGGCATCAGGTGAACATGCATGTTCCCTTCCATATCAACAAAAGGACATCAACAATCATATTACAAGGCAAATGCATCAGCCCAAACCCACTTTCAGGCTCTGATCTTCACTGTGGAGTAAGTGGATTGCCGGCTTATGACAATACTAAAGATGCTATTCTTTGGTCTCATGCTGTATGCTCGCTATCATACATTGGCATTTGAATCTCCTCCTGAAGATGAACCTTAGAAGTCTCTGCTTTTTTCTCTCAGTGGCTAAGTATGATTCACTTTCATATTTATGCCGAATGATTTATAATACACTTCAATGATATCTGCACATGTGTTCTAATTGTATTAAAATGTGTAGGGTCATATTCCAACTGCATAATTATAACCCAAAGTTTACAATACAAATTTGAACAAGACCAAGAAAGAGAAATCCTACACACCACTGGAAATAAATATGATCCTTGTACTCAACTAGACGAAAACAATCTATGATCTACCGAAGGATGAACACCCTTTGTTTTTGATACATCAACGGACAGAGATTATGTTATTTGTTCAAAAGCACCTATTCTAAACTGAACTAATACCTATATGTGTGTTGCGCACCTGCAAAATCCCATGTCACTCATTTGTTAAATATAAAAATATTGTCTTATATGGTTTCATGCCAAAGTCTCTGCTCAGTCAAAACAAGGAAACAAAAATCAGCCAGGAAGTTCACAGCAAAGAGCTCTTTCAAGTCCTTACAGTGAAGTACTGTAGGAGTAGAACATCACCTTCGTAGCTGTTAAACTGGATGTTCTCTGGAAAATCAGGACAGCGCTGTAAATGAAATTTAAAGCAAGAAGTGTGTTTTTAATATTGCACATTATAATCTTAGATACAAATACATATATTCCAAAGACACAAAGGGCTTTTTAAAAAAATGATTCTAAGAAAGTTGTATCATTTTATAGAACTATTTTCTTTTACTAAGCCTGTAATTTAAACAAAAATCAAGTATTTTATCTGAAAACCTCCAAGAAAATTTCAAAATATAATTTGTCACAATAAGCATCTTTTTACCATTATCAGTTTTACCATTATGAATATTCTGTAAATCATGTAAATGCACTATATTGCTCACAATGGGGCCAGTACTTACAATGGGCTAGTGAGTAATCTCTCATATATACATGGGGCTGGACTAAGTCTTAATCATATTTAAAGACCCATCGAAACAATAAGATTGAAATCAATTTTCTTTTTGCTGAATTTTTCATCATTTTTCATCATCATGCTGAAATTCTTGTCATTCATCAACAACTATCCTCAATCACTCCTTTTGTTAGTTGCGGCAGGCATTCTGTGTTACAAGGCTTTTCCCTTTTTCCCTGAGCAGATGGAATTCATGGTATTTTGATAATAGCATCGGTGAAAGCATCAATAGCATCAGATTGTAGTCATAAGATAGGAAAGCAGGAAACAAAACCCACTAAATGTTCCTGGGAACAGAACTGTGTAACCTAGGATGTCAGTGATGACTGCCTATATGGGAGTCAACAAAACACCTTTTACTTATAGTTTGTGTTGCAAAATTATGCATAAGGGAGAGGGGAAAAGGAGGTGTCATCTGCTGGAATAACCCCTTGACTTAGTTGACAAGAGGGTCTTGGCTCCAGTGTCTTCAGGCCTGTGATCAACAAACTTCAAACATCAACACAACACACTTAGGAACTCTGAAAAACTTGTGTAGTGTACTCATATCCTTACAATGACATTAAATAAACCTCTTATACATTTCAAGACACAGGAAAGCAGGAAAAAAAAGTCTGATCTCATACCTGATTCTGCAAGTTGCCATTGTCAGTACATAAAAACCATCTGCATATTGATCTCAGCGATATTCCATTTCCCCTTGTAGGGAACAGCTGAATTAATGGGGAGTGGGAATGGAAAGGAGGATAGAAATGGCCTTATGTGGCATTGCCAGCTATTTTTTTTTCCTGTAAAAAGTTTATAGAGAAAACACCCCACTTGGTATGTAGCAAAGCTTGTGGTCAGGCATTCCTGAACCAAACTGGCTTCAGAGTTGGACCTAAAAACTGCTTAGAATTTTGTCTTGCTGTATTATTAATGCCACTCTGCACAACTGATGGATCATCCAGTTAACCTCCTCCCACAAAATACAGTATATCAGCGTGGCACTGCCCTGCTTTTGCAGCCCTCCATAGTTTAAAAGGTCACTGGGAGGCACAATATAGACAACATGGGGCCAATGGCGCCTAAGCTGGGTTGGTCTGATTTAATTCAACCCAACTTCTCTGCTTACATTCACTTTATGGATTGGAGCTTGAAATTCAAAATCTTTGTGGACGCACTGTTCAGAAAACAGAACAAACTGCTAAATACCCCCATTAAGGTATTTAGCCCTAGAAATGGCTTTTCAGTAACCAACCAGAAGTGCAATTAGTCAAACCAGAGTTCATGTGGCTATTAAATATCATAATCTAGCAATGTCCCTCTCAGTGACCATGATCCTTCAATAATCAGTGTGTACCTCAGGAACGTTAGACTCTGGACTTAAGGGGTTCAAGGAACCATCTTTAGATGGCCATATGTCTGATCAGGAATAAGCACCATTTTGTTGCTGAAAATAATTAAATATTTTAAAGTAAAATATAATAACATGAGCACCAATATATGCCCACCCTCCACCTATGGACTATCAAACAATAAAATGATCACTTAAAATTATGCTCGACTGCCACCCACAAACTATATTTTTTGAAAAAAAGTTTTTAAAGAATATTATGATCAGCAGCAGCAGCCTTGGGGGCTCCACAAGCACCACGTGAAGACATGGGACCTGTTTGTCATGCCACCATTACCCGCTGCACCAGAGAGAGAAACTAGTTTTAGAATTTTTTGTTATGTTAACTTTCTGCAATACAGAGGACATTCTATTTCATGAATATTAAACTGCAGCAGTATTTTTTTAAATCACAAAGCGGGACAGTATTACATTCTCTCTCTCTCTCTCTCTCACACACACACACACACACATACACACACAAAGCACTAAAAGTAGAAGTTGCAAGGCTATAACTTTTAATTAAAGCTTAGTACCTATAAAAGCCTTAATAATATATTAATTACATTTCCTAAGATACCTTACTCTATATGATAAATCTATGAAATATTTCTCTTCCCATCTTCCTCTCTTACAAACGGCTATAGTATGCCAAGCCAAGAAAAAAAATGTCTTGATTAAAGTTTTTCAACTTATGCCTTTGGTACATAGTGCAAGAATAATTTGCTAGGGCCATCTCCCAGTTGTACACATCTTAAACTAGTAATTATATGGCTTTACACTGTGTAACAGATTAATACATTTAAAACTACATAATTTTGCATATCCCCTTCATGGATCACTGCCTTGTCGTGGCGAAGGGGCTTGCGTAACTCAGTGAAGCCATGAGCTATACCGTGCAGGGCCACCCAAGACGGACAGGTCATGACAGAGAGTTCTGACAAAATGTGGTCCACTGGAGAAGGAAATGGCAACCCATTCCAGTATCCTTGCCAAGAAAACCCCATGGACAATGTTAAAAGGCTAAAAGATATGATGCCGGAAGATGAGCCCCTCAGGTCGGAAGGTGTCCAATATGCTACTGGGGAAGAGCGGAGGGCAATTCCAAGTAGCTCCAGAAAGAGTGAAGCGGCTGGGCCAAAGCCGAAAGGACGTTCAGCTGTGGATGTATCTGGAAGCGAAAAGAAGGTCCGATGCTGTAAAGAACAATATTGTACAGGTACCTGGAATGTAAGATCTATGAACCAAGGCAAGCTGGATGTGGTCAAACATGAGATGACAAGATTGAACATCGACATCTTGGGAATCAGCGAATTGAAATGGACGGGAATGGGTGAATTTAATTCGGGTGACCACTATATCTACTACTGTGGGCAAGATACCCTTAGAAGAAATGGAGTTGCACTCATAGTCAATAAGAGAGTGGGAAAGGCAGTAATGGGGTACAACCTCAAAAACGACAGAATGATCTCAGTGCGTATCCAAGGCAAACCATTCAACATCACAGTCATCCAAGTCTATGCCCCAACCACTGATGCCGAAGAAGCTGAAGTTGACCGGTTCTATGAAGACCTACAACACCTTCTAGAACTAGCACCAAAAAAAGATGTCCTTTTCATCATAGGGGATTGGAATGCTAAAGTAGGAAGTCAAGGAGTAATCGGAATAACAGGCAAGTTTGGCCTTGGAGTACAAAATGAAGCAGGACAAAGGCTAATAGAGTTCTGTCAAGAGAACAAGCTAGTCATAGCAAACACTCTTTTCCAACAACACAAGAGACGACTCTACACATGGACATCACCAGATGGTCAATACCGAAACCAGATTGATTATATACTTTGCAGCCAAAGATGGAGAAGCTCTATACAGACAGCAAAAACAAGACCAGGAGCTGACTGTGGCTCAGATCATGAGCTTCTTACTGCAAAATTTAGGCTTAAATTGAAGAATGTAGGGAAAACCACTAGACCACTCAGGTATGACTTAGATCATATTCCTTGTGAGTACACAGTGAAGGTGATGAATAGATTTAGAGGATTAGATTTGGTAGACAGAGTGCCTGAAGAACTATGGACGGAGGTCCGTAACATTGTATAGGAGGCAGCAACTAAAACCATCCCAAAGAAAAAGAAATGCAGGAAAGCAAAATGGCTGTCTGATGAGGCTTTACAAATAGCTGTGGAAAGAAGGAATGTGAAAAGCAAGGGTGAAAGGGAAAGATATAAGCAACTGAATGCAGGTTTCCAGAGAATAGCAAGGAGAGATAAGAAGGCCTTCTTAAATGAACAATGCAAAGAAATCGAGGAAAACAATAGAATGGGGAAGACTAGAGATCTCTACAAGAAAATTGGAGATATGAAAGGAACGTTTAGTGCAAAGATGGGCATGATAAAGGACAAAAAGGCAGGGACCTAACAGAAGCAGAAGAGATTAAGAAGAGGTGGCAAGAATACACAGAAGAACTATATAAGAAAGATCTTAATGTCCCTGATGTCCACGCTGGTGTGATCACTGACCTTGAGCCAGACATCCTAGAGAGTGAAGTCAAGTGGGCCTTAGGAAGCATTGCTAACAACAAAGCTAGTGGAGATGACAGTATTCCAGCTGAGTTATTTAAAATACTAAAAGACGATGGTGTTAAAGTACTGCACTCAATATGCCAGCAAGTTTGGAAAACGCAACAGTGGCCACGGGATTGGAAAAGGTCAGTTTACGTTCCAATTCCAAAGAAGGGCAATGCCAAAGAATGCTCAAACTATCGCACAATTGCACTCATTTCACATGCTAGCAAGGTTATGCTCAAAATCCTACAAGCTAGGCTTCAGCAATACATGAACCGAGAACTACCAGATGTACAAGCTGGGTTTCGAAGAGGCAGAGGAACTAGAGATCAAATCGCCAACATTCGCTGGATCATGGAGAAAGCACAAGAATTCCAGAAAAATATCTACTTCTGCTTCATTGACTATGCAAAAGCCTTTGATTGTGTGGATCACAACAAACTGTGGCAAATTCTTAAAGAGATGGGAGTACCAGACCACCTTACCTGTCTCCTGAGAAATCTGTATGCGGGCCAAGGAGCAACAGTTAGAACCGGTCATGGTTCAACAACCGATTGGTTCAAAATAGGGAAAGGTGTACGACAAGGCTGTATACTGTCACCCTGCTTATTTAACCTATATGCAGAGTACATCATGAGAAATGCCAGGCTGGAAGAATCACAAGCCAGAATTAAGATTGCAGGGAGAATCATCAACAACCTCAGATATGCAGACGATACCACCCTAATGGCAGAAAGTGAAGAAGAACTAAACAGCTTCTTGATAAGGGTGAAAGAGGAGAGTGCGAAAGCTGGCTTGAAACTCAACATTAAAAAAACTAAGATCATGGCATCTGGACCCATCAATTCCTGGCCAATAGAAGGGGTAGAAATGGAAGCAGTAACAGACTTCATTTATTTGGGCTCCAAGATCACCGCAGACGGAGACTGCAGCCATGAAATTAAAAGACGCTTGCTCCTTGGGAGGAAAACTATGGCAAGCCTAGATAGCATATTAAAAAGCAGAGACGTCACCTTGCCGACAAAGATCCGCATAGTCAAAGCTATGGTTTTTCCAGTAGTAATGTATGGCTGTGAGAGCTGGACCATAAAGAAGGCTGAGCGCCGAAGAATTGATGCCTTTGAACTGTGGTGCTGGAGAAGACTCTTGAGAGTCCCCTGGACTGCTAGGAGGTCAAACCAGTCAATCTTAAAGGAAATCAACCCTGATTGCTCATTGGAAGGATCGATAATGAAGCTCAAGCTCAGATACTTTGGTCACCTAATGCGAAGAGAGATCTCTTTGGAGAAGACCCTGATGCTGGGAAAGATTGAAGGCAAAAGGAGAAAAGGATGGCAGAGGATGAGATGGTTAGATAGCATCACTGAAGCAATGAGCATGAAACTGAGCAAACTCAGGGAGGCAGTGAAGGACAGGAAGGCCTGGCGCAATATGGTTCATGGGGTCACGAAGAGTCGGACACGACTTAACGACTAAACAACAACAAATTTTGCATATGGATAAATGATAATTTGAAGAGAAGAAAGCCTATTTTCAATAATGCAGAATATATGTAATTTAGGGTTGAATGGTTTCTTGGTGTTCTCTGAGCTTGGTTGTGGTCCTGCAGTGGTTTCATTACCAGGCTAGGTAACATCATTAGTGCAAGGCCTGCAGAAAAACATCCAAGCTCAGAGAATACCAAGAACCCCAAAGTCTGTTTTCTTTATTTTTGGTTGTTTCCTATATGTCCACATTAAGGCTACTAGAAATATGGCATCTTTACCTGGTTGGAGAGAAGGAGCAATTTGTCTCCTAAGATGGCTGCTCTCATCTATTGTTTTTGTAAATACAGACATTCAAACTAACTGCATTAGCAGGGATCCAAAGCTCTTGTTGCACGACCCAAATAAACGTCTGTGTGAACTGGAGAAATGTTTACTCCTTCTTTCAGCTGGACCCCACACTTTTCCGAAGGATATTCTGATGCTCTGAAAACACAGGAAGCCTGGCTAGGAAGAAGGTAGCAGATATGCTCCAATCCATGGGAGGAACTGCATTCATACACCATTGGATACAGGCTTCTTTTTTTTTTTAAACATATCTGCCCTATTAAGTGGAAATGCCTTTTAAAACACGCTAAAAGGCCTTTAATTTGTTTTTTTTTTCTCTAATTGATTAACCAACTAAACACTGCAGTTCTAGAACTTGTCAGTGCAAGCTATAAATGTCATGCAAGATAAATTCAGCAAAATGGCACTAGTTTTTGCACAAAACGTCATGATTGCTTCTATATAGAAGAGATTAATCTTAAGGAACTAACATCCTCCACAGTTACTTCCCAGGACTGCAACAGAGTTACTAACTGCTGAGCATTATGTGCTGTATATTATTGGAATCACTTTCTATTTTTGTCTCTAACAGTTATGAAGATGAGAACAAAAGCTCTTTCTGCATCCTTACAGTTGAACAGCAATTAAACCCTTCTACAAAGATCTTGGCTGGGATTCAAAGAGCCCCTTTAGATTCTTCAGAAGCAGCTACTCACGTAGCATGGGGAGGTAAGGGTGAAATTAGAATGGTTTGCAGTGGGGAGTGGGGAGTGCATAGTACAAGGCATTGTTATTTGACCTGGTCAATATACAGTATAGGGAAATCTGTATTGTCAGATGGTAATGAATAATCAACTCTTTGTGACAACATCTATGAGAAAAGCATTACACCACAGGTCAATTGGGATCGACTTTTTTCCCCATCATCATCAACTTCATGTGCCTGCGCATACAGAAGTGTTCCTTTCCACAACAGAGATGAGAGCTGTGATAACATGAGAGCTCTGAAAATCTTGAGTGCAGCTCTAAGGGACCTCCAAAAGTAGCAGTATATTACCATTTTTCATGTTAATGAAATTTAAACGTAGAATAAATCAGACTTGTTTTTTGTCCCTTCTCCAGAAAACATTCTGCACCTCTCTTCCATATGCAAAGCCCAGCACAAATCCTACAAGCCACAGTTGGAAATCAAAATACATTCCTGAGCACTCATGCACTCTGCCCCTCAGTCTTCCTCCCACTCCCATGTTTGCCTTAACCATGGTTTAAGATTACAAATGCACTGATGTCAACTAGGCTACACTGGGTATGTATTTAGCCTAACCCATGATTACTGTCAGAGCAGATATGTGCTAAACTCTGATTTAGGCAGACAGAGCAAGGAAGAGGAGTGTTGCACTGTGAAAGGGGAGGGGAGGGGAGGGGAGAGGAGGGGGGAATCTTAAAGTTGGCTCCTAGTTTTCGAACCATGGTACGCAGGAGCCAATATTATATCTGCATTCAATCAAGTGTGTTTTTATGGGAACCTTGTTCCTGACTAATGATACAACAGTGTGACTAAATTTAATTGTTCTTACATAATTATATGAGGGGTGCTGGATGTGAAATTTTAGACACAAATTCCCAGTTTAATTTGGAGAGAACTATTTCTTGACTGAACCCCCTGGCTTCAGAAGCAAACACATAAAAATAGAATGAAAAGGCATGTACAGTGTTATGTATCTCATCCAGGAAACTAAGGAAGTTATGTCCAACAGCCCATAGACCATTCCAAAACAAGTGTATAGAAAAGAAAACAAAAGTGTCACTGGTTTAAATATACCCAGCTGGCACTGAAATTGAAGCTATGGGTCTTAATTAGCTATAGCCATATTATCCATCTTCATGCAACTGCTGCAGGATGAAATATCTCAAGATACACTGTTCAGTACCGTGGTTTGCTTCAGCTGAGCAGCATCCCTGCTCTTAAAAAACCAATATATAAGTTGGCTCCTATATGTGCTTTGAAATTATCTAATGATATTCTACAGATGACACAGGTCAGTTATTCATCCCAACAACCACCAATCCATGATTTTTCCTTATGTCCAATACTAAGCCAGGAATTTTAAATCATGATCTGTTGAATAAATCATTGTGGATTATTTTGCTCAAAACACTAAACCATAATGGGTGGGTATCCCAGCTAAAGCCTATGAAACAAACGAACCACATTATGGTTTAGTATTGTTGAACCCACCACAGTCTGATTATAAAAATAATTCTGAAATCCAAGAGAAATCTTGTTGAATCATACTGCCTGTGTCAAGCAGATTCTGTTTCTCCTTGGTGCAGCAGTATTAAAACACTCGCACATCTTTTCCATTACATTCCACTGGTGCCCTAGTCAGATTATCTTAAGAAAAGATCACAGAATAATCAGAGCTTTTAGAATAAATACCACAATACTTCTTCATGAGGTACTGGAGACCATTACAATGAGAAAATACATTGAAATGGTTTGCTTGTTAATGCATCATTGGTTCTAATGTATAAATATTTCAACATCCTTTGGTGTTTACAGTGCTCAAAAGAAACTCAAAGATAAAATGAATAGTTTTTTTTTTTAAATGTAGTAAGTACAAAATGTGATAAATATTTACTGTGGGTGAGAAGGCCATTTTTCTTGTCATTAACACAATTGTAGGTAGAAAGCCTTTGTTTGAAAAGCTTTGATATTTTGGATAGCTGAGCTCCTTGCCTGTTAGTATTCTATTTTGGTAAAGAGATATTGCCAACTATGTGATAAGTGATAATGCCTGCTATGAATCATACCCGAAATTAAAAACTATACTTTCTGATAACAAATTCCATAAATGTCACCCTCTTTCTGGGTCTTTTCTTGATTACTACAATAGGAATCCCTCACATTTCTGATGAAGAAAAAAATGGCTAAATAAGTTCATTTCACCAGGCAAGAACTTATTCAGCTACCCACCAACACATCAAATGATGTAAAGACATGTTTGCAACCTGAATCTTGCAAAGGACATAGTTGAATTTCTCTGGTCCTATTACCTAAGACTAAATCTTTTTAAAGAGGAGTGGAGGAAATCTTTTCCACCACACACACAATAACATCTGACATGAGGGAGCCACATTAAACCTCCTGCTCAATAAGGATCAAAAATTTCACAAACTGAGTCTTTGCTTTTTTGTGGAGCCCTTCTGCAGATATTATCTCATGGGCAGGGAGAATTGGCTCACACACATTCCATGTGAAGAGGTTCTACAAACTTGGTAAGTATATGAACAGAAGCTAACCCTTGAACTTCAGTTCTCTAGTTATGTTTTTGTCAAAAATAACTTTGAGTGGAAAAGGATGCACTAATGAAGTAGGAAAAACATTATAAACTGTACCCTTGCTGTCAAAAAGACTTCAGAGTCAGCTGCCATCTTGACATGAGGTTGCAACTCTTGTCACTGTACCATTAAGAGAGAGGGGACATGGTTAACAGGCTGACCCCTCAAATAGTGATCATCAAAAAAAGATTAAATGTTCGGTTCCCTTAAACACATTAAGTGGGTGTTGGATAGTGTTTGTAGGGATATTCAAATCACTTCTGTTTAAAGAACCACTCAGCTTGCTCCAAACATATCCTTTTCTGATTCTGGAGATTGGGGTCTCGATATTTCATACAGCTCCTGTGGGGTCTGAGAGCTTCTTCGAGAGGCTAATATCCTTAGTATCTCAGCAAGCTGTTTTTCTATATTGGTCATTTTTGTGTTTAAAGCTTTGATGTCCTCCTTCAGCTCGTGTTTCACTTCCAGCATAGTTGCCTGGAGAGTCTGTTCAGGGATAGGGTAGAAAGAGTGTTTGACTTCAGCAAGGATGGGACTTCGATCCTGAGGACTTCGTGTTTCCCCCACATTGTCCAAGCGCAGGTCACTTTTTGTGATGCCACTGTCACAAGAGTCTGTCTTTTTCAAAGTAGCTTCACCCGTTGCTTTTGTTCTTTCTGGCAATGTTTCCATGGACTCGGCTTTGGAAACTTTGTTCCAGTCCTCTCCCTTGGCACAAGCATCTTTGAATTTTGCCCAGCCTTTACGCTTTGGATAATCCCCTGCTGCTTTCCCACCAACATAGTCTGAGACTGGAGCTTGTAGTTTGGCCTGATCAGATACACCCGATGTTGAAGCGGACTGGTAGGCAATTGGCGTTGCAGGGCTTTCCCTTACTGTGACAATGCTGGCTTTGACAACTGTGTGGGAAGAGTGATCTCCTAAAATGTTGCCCCTTTCAACATCTAGGTCATCTCTGCCTCCTCTTTCTGCAGCTAGTCGGGCCTCCTTCTGCTGCCGAAATCTTTGGAAAAGCCGACGGACTGGATGGTCAGGTGGCAGGACCAAAGGGGCTTCATTCTTCCTTTTCATCCTCTCTTCTTCTTCTCGTTTTACATCACTGATCTTCCGGAATACAATCTGTAGAGAAAAAAAAAATGACAAAATAGGATATCCATTCCTGTGATTTGAACTGATACATATGACTGCTGTATCACAGATATTCAGTTCAAAGTATGTTTTCCTATTATTCAAAACTTTCCACATGTGGATTACATTCAGCACAACCCTGTGCATGACAGGACAATATAAGAAAACCACACTGCTGTGGCCACTGGAGTGCATGAATGCACATCAATGCTAGTATTAGATGAACAAATGAAAATTCAAAACTCAAATATGATAGAATATCTGTTTATCACCAGCTTCCCAAGGCTGATAGTTCAGAAAAGAATATGAAGATCTTAGTTTGCCTCAGAAAACAACAGAACACAAGGAGGTTTGCTACTATAGACAGTTAACTAGTGTCAATAAGTAATAACACAAACACTATTAGGCACCCAATTAATCCTTATTGCTTCCTTGGGTCATAATGTCTACTTTTCTGTAGTATGGTCTCCAAAAATGCTAATAATTCAGTAGAAAATACCCTTCACATTTCAAATAGTAATTAAAAAGCAAACAGTCTAAAGAAATAAATACATTTGCCCAGATGTCAAAGAGGCATCTATATTAAGAAAGTTAAAATGAGTACACAAAATAATATTTTATGTTTCCCGACAATGTTAAATCTATTTGATATTCTTCTGTCTGCTGAACCAGCACACAAAACATATAGCTTTGTTAATTTCTGTTCTTTAGGGACGTTTGGCAAGAATCATTCAAAAGCTGCCAGATGGGAAATTAGAAACATTTTATTTTTACATATCAATGAAAACCGTACCCATAACGTAGCAGCAGCATCAAAAGATGCAGCACAGGTTCTGAAGGAAGTTTCAGAGTCAGGTTTCCTCTGTCGTTTCTGTTTCTGCCAGCGCCCAAATTCTAGCTTAGTTGATTAATTATGACGAAGTTCAAAAGCATCTAAACTCATTAGGTGCAATTAACTTTTGCTGGATCAGGCCCAATGTGGATGCTAAGGCAAGCACCGTTACGCCCAGCTATAGATGTTCCAAGAGGCAGCAGCCATTCATGTTTTACTTTATAAAAGAACAGTCTAAATTTGCAATCTAAATTTCAGCATGGATGCAGGTGAGGATGAGAAAAACAATGGGTATGGGACATATAGGCAATTTGCTCAGCTAGGCAAAACTGTGACAATTCAGTTGCAACTGTACCCTTAGCCAAAAGAAGATGGCCATCCCCAGTAGCAAATCCTACAATGCAGGAAATAACAACTGGAACACAACTGCTCAACAGACAGCCTGCCCTAGGTCCATGTTAGAGGTTGCTCTCCCATACTGAAGTAGTAAAATGCCAATCCAGATATTGTTATAGGGGTACAAAATTGCAGCCTTTATATATGTTATTGTGAATTTTTTTCTTCCTCCATTATGTGTGTATGTGAGTGGGTGTATGTGGTGTGTAGAGAGAAATGACATATACTTCCTAAAATCTGTTGCAAGTGAACTGGTTCTTTTTGTTTATGATGCTACAAGAGAAAGGTGCTAACAGACATGGAAGAAAATACAAGGTCTGAAAAAAGAAGGCACATTTTATGTCAACCCTTTTCATTAAAAATCTACATTGAATGCCTGATGCAACACAAAGTTTTGTTTGATTTTACCCTTTGCAGAGTTGACAGCGAAGGCTACAGGCACATATAGATAAGAAAACAATTGCCGCAAAAAAGCAGTCAGAAATTGTGAACAAAGCAGAAACAAAGTAAAAACAAAACATTCCATTAAAATCAAATGAAAAACAAAACAAGTCGAGGCCCAGTAAAATCTCCATAACCACTAATCACCACAAAATATTGCAGACATACAAGGTGCCAACCTGTCTTAAGTCATTTGCTGTTTTAGTCCTCTTTCTGCATACGTGTGAAAGTGAGCTCCCAGTTCCGATTACTTTACCTTTAATAAACTATCAGACACACGTATCAGAGCTGTTATCCCAAGTCTGATACAAATAAAGCACCAAGAGAACTGGGAAACTCCTGCTCAAAAGGATTTTCAAGGAAAGTCAGAAGATGAACGCTGTAAGATCTGCAATTTAACTCCGAGAGATTTCTCACATCCCTAAACCTTTGCTAGATCTTTTTAATGAGATGGAAAGTTGGTTCTACTCATCAGCCTTAGATCTGTCCTGTTGGTTCCTTTTCCTAAACCAGTTTTGTCCAATCTGTTGGCTCGGTTTTTTTAAAAAAAAACCTTCTAGTGTTTTTTTTAAAATATTAAATGTTAACAAGTAAATATTAAGGTTAATATGTAATATTAACATGTAATGTTAATGTCATATTTAATGTGATACTAACATTTAATTAATAATATTAATTAAAGTGTCATAATTAATTATTATAATACTTTAAAAAATGGATGTACCAAAAAGCAGCTCTCTGGAAAGGTGCTGTCCATTCTATCTCAGCCCAACCCACCTCACAGCGTTGTTGTTCTGAGGAAAATATCAGGAGTATTAGGTATATTTGCCGCCTTGAGTTGACCAAATACATTTTAAAAAAAGGGCAGGATAATCAATCAATCAATCAACAGCTATATAAATAAAATTAAATATAGTTATTACTACTCTCCACATATGTATTTAATAATTTCCTGTTCTACCACACAAAACATTTCAGTTTAGTTAACAACTTTGAGGCCTAGTAGGTGGCAGCACCTAAGGCCTAGCTGACCTAAAAAAAATTAAGCAGGACTGCAATTGGTTAACGCTTGCATGGGCAACTGCCAGGAAATCCATGGCTGCTGACTCTAATGGGAGGTCGAAAAAGCCTCTCTGTAGAAAGCCAACCCACTCTGCATTGTTAACAAGTAAACTACAGACACACATCCAAGAAGTCACCAAAAGTCAAGGTTGGAGACCTCCAAGAATCACACCAAAGGCTTTTGAGAATCAAATGCAGTCCTGAGGCTTCAGTTTATGCTTCTGTGTGCTACACCAGGAGCTTTTGCTGGCAGGCCAGAGTACCATCCTCTTTTAAATTAAAAGGACCTTTGCAAATGAAATTCATGGATTCTAACAGTGATCAGTGGAGGTCTTCAAAGGGGCCATTCTGCTGACCCTATTGCTAGAAGTGGAGCCTGCCTGCTGTCGCTCCAGGGATGGGGAAGAGAGTTATTGCCATGGACAGCCACATGTGGCTAATGGATGGATAAGGAGAGGCGCTGACTATTCACTGTTTCTACCTCTCAGTATTTTGAATGTAGAGATCCAGTACTCCTGAATGTATCGATTCCACTGCGATATCAGGGCAAAAAACTGCTGATAGATTTTCCCTCTTGGAATCCTTTCGATGCATAAGCTAGAGACACTTCATCACCTCTTGTGCAATGAAGGTCATAGATTAGTTCTCTACTGGGGGGAAAACAGTGTTTTCTTTTTAAATCCTGAGCCTACAACTGAGTATGCCACTTTTCCTTGGACTTTTGAGTTATAAGAGATGGGCAATAATCTTTGTTCCTCCATGACATTCCACATGTTATAAATGGCTGTCGTATTTCCCTCAGTTATATTTATTTGTAACTAGAACCTGCCAAAACCTTTAGCATTTCCACTTAGGAAAGATCCTCTAAATCCTCAATCATCTTCCAAGTGCCATGAAGTCCTTTATGAGATAGACTCAGGAATTGTTTTATTATTTAAATAAATAGCTTACATACCTCAAATAGCAGCACATGCAATAAACATACTCTCCTTTGCATTTCAAAAGCTCCCTCTCTTTCAACATTTTATGTTAGCCCCAAAGCCCCATTCTCTCACTGACACAGATCTCTATTTTAACAATTCCCCTGTCATTATCAAAACAGGACAGTTTTAAGAAATATAAATATAAGAAAAGTCATTGTCATGGCTGCGATCTTATGCATCAAAACAGGGAGCAACAGATGTTTCCTTATGGATGTATATCCCAATTATCTTTTTAGCCAGTGCTCTCCTTTGTAACATTAATGAAAACAAAATTTCAACCTACTTTGACACATGAGGGTTAAATGTATGGTGGAGACCAGAGCACACCACAAATTCTATCTGCTATTCTCGTGCAAATAGTTGCATATGAAACACAAAGGTTTCAAGGAGCTGTACTCCCATCTGCCTGAACATGGTTAAAAGTCTCCATCTGAAGAAAAACTGCCTTTTCAAGATTGTCAGCAGGGATAATCAACAATATCCCTCACTCCACAGTGAGATGGGCAGTGACAAATTTGAAATATAAATACAGTGGTACCTCGGGATACGAACTTAATCCGTTCCGTGACTCTGGGCGTATCCCGAGTTGGTCGTAACCCGAAGGAAATTTCCCCATAGGGTTCAATGTAAATCCGGTTAATCCGTTCCGCCCTCCGAATTTGGTCGCACCCCGAGGCAAATTTCCCCATAGGGTTCAATGTAAATCCGGTTAATCCGTTCCGCCCTCCGCCCGAATTTGGTCGCAACCCGAGGCAATTTCCCATAAGGTTCAGTGTAATTACCGTTAATCCGTTCTGGCGTCCACGGACCACGCGTTGGGCGGGAAAGCGGCCGGGCGCGGCGTGGTGCGGCGCGAAAATGGCCGGGTGTGGCGCGGTGCGGCGCGAAAACGGCCCGGCGCAGCGCGAAAACGGCCCGGTGCGAAAACGGCCTGGCACGGCGTGGCGCGAAAACGGCCCAGCGCGGCGCGGTGCAGCGTGAAAACAGCCCGGCGCGGTGCGAAAACGGCCGCGGACCACGCGGCAGGGCCGGAAAAACAGCCGCGGACCACGTGGCACGGGCGGAAAAATGGCCGCGGACCACGTGGCACAGGCAGAAAATGGCCGCAGACCATGTGGCACGGGCGGAAAATGGCCACGGACCACGTGTCACGGTGGAAAATGGCCGCCAATCCGGTTCGTACCCCGAGGCGGAGTTCGCAAACCGAGGTAAATTTTTGGGGCCGGAGCTGGTCGTAACCCGAAAAATTCGCAAGCAGAGGCGTTCGTATCCCGAGGTATCACTGTATAAATAAATATTAGAATGGCTGACACAACCAAGTGATCAAAGCCCCACCCTCTTTTAACGTGCCTTGCAGAGACTGCACACATGTAAAAAATGCGAGGGCCTTGATTGCCTGATCATGCCCATTATTTTGATGTTGTTGACTGCCACCCCCACAGATGCCCCTGGATATCAGCATTGACAAAAGGCCAATATTTCTTATCACACTGCATGTGCTAATCAACCGATCAATATAAAGCAACTTGCTCTCACCCAGTAACTGATCTATGAATGGCCATTATTCCTGTCTACATATCTTGTATTTCATTTTCCTTTTATATTTCCTTAATTATTTTCCCCACTCACCTAAGTTTATATGCAATACTCCTCTCTCAGATTTCCATGAATCTGATAAAGTGTAGTCCACAAAGACTTATACGGTAATAAACGAGTTAGTCAACAGAAACCCCTTACTGTTATTGTTGCCCAGTATATCTTCCATAAGTACCCATAAAGTTCAAGATCGTTTTTCACTGTAGAAAAATCCAAAGAGATAATAATTTTGTCATATCAGTTGTAACAAATCATACATACAGTTGTTATGGAAAAAGCCCCACCGTAGTCAGTGTAATATATTGTACTTCTAAATAATTAGGCACCAGAATTCACTGCAACGATGCAGGAACACTGAAAAAATGAAGTATACCTAAATGACCCATGAGATCTTATTTCATAATGAATTTGAAAAAAAAATTAAGGGCCCATGGAGCCCTGCTATTTTTGTTATGCAAGATACTGCTTCTGCACAGAATTTCATGGAGCTCAAATGGCCAGTGGCCCTTGAGTTAGAGCAACAAATGCATTCTCACTTCTTAGTCTCCCATCTAGGGCTTTCATTAACACATTGCAATTAACTAGAATTAAATAGAATTCTTTAGCTCATTTATTCTTACCCATTTCAAAATGCATGACAAATTTCCAATTTTCATCCTGTGGACCCAGTTCTGTGGCTTTAAAAATATTCCTTGCCCAAGGCAGTACTGTTTTATCTATTGATGTGGGTACTTGACTACTTGACACAAAGTAATGTTTTGTAACAAAATTCTTTGCCTCTGTAATGAGAAGTTAATTGGTATTTCTGAGAGAGCGAGAAAAAAATATTTTTAGCAGAGTCTTCACTAATTAAAACATTACATACTAGTACGGCTGTTGTGTCACCACTTCATCCAAATTATATATTCAAAGAATAGTATGTTTCTGTTTCATAAGTGAGCAATGGATTAATTCTAGAGCTTCTTGCTAGACAAATCACTTCAGTAAGTGTGCATAATGGAAGTAGCCTAGATGAAAAAAAGGTAACTAGCCTAGATTACAAAGAGGTAAGCCTTCTTCAAAAAGAGACTGGCGTAGCAACCAACAGACAATTTTATTAAGGGACAATTTTCACGGATAATCAGATGCATGAAATCCTCAGTTGGCAAACTGGTTTGTGTGCGTATGCATGCAGACAGGTTGGTGATCACATGGCAATGAAATGTAAAAAATTTCCTCTGCAAGACGTTTAAAATAAGCAAGGTTAAAATAAACTAAGCGGAGATATATTACAATAACAACTGGTTGAGCACTGTTGAGTGAAATGCCTTTATTCAATGGTTGTGGGATAAGAAACCTTCTTCTTGATTCAAACCCAAATTGATAGAATCAAACTTCTTGAGAAATTGGCCTGCATCCCTCTCTTCTGATCAATGTCAAATTGAGCATAATGGAAGAAATTTTAAAAAGGAGAACATTTAAAAATTTTAAAAAGTAGCCCCTTTGATACAAACATTCAATCGCTGATTTCCAGGAGTTTATGGTATGCAATGGAATTGTTAAAATTTGGGTCCAAATTGCAAGTCAACCATCAGTTTTACTGAATGTCCTTCTGGCTGCCCCAATCACTCTGAAGATCCCTGGAAAATGGAAGAGGCTAGGAGAAATTGGAAGAGAAAAAAAAGAGGACAAGAATGCTAGAATGAAACCTTTTCCTTTGGAAATGTATCAATGGAATTTGGCATCATATGCCACTACGATTATTTATAGCTTTCTTGTATTGAAGGTTGCTAAAATGCCACATGATATCAGGCAAAACAAAAACAAAAGAACAACAACAACAAAAACTTCCTAGAGGAAGGACTTGAGCTGGAAAAAAATAGCTAGAAGGGAAAGGGCTTAAGCGGCCACAAAAGAAATGTAACAGAAAATGTTGAAGGGGAGGGGGGGGGGACAAAATGATCTTGTAAAAGGTACATTTAGATCCTAGTAGACCAATCAGATAAAATGGCAGATAGAAATAAAAGTAGGACTGGATTGCCAAAAAGCCCCTTTGATACAAACATTCAATCGCTGATTTCCAGGAGTTTATGGTAGGCAAAAAGGACAACCCCCGAGGTATAATTATATGAATGGGGACTGTTATTTCTGCTACCTTTCAGGCTATACACACCGAGCACTAGAACTCCTGAGGGTGAATGAACAAGTGCAGCCCTCTTGTTTTCCATAGAAGCTCTGATGGTGAATATCAGACCTGGGAGCCAAGCTTGTTAACAACAGTCTCATACAATTTTCAGAGCCCAGCCTGTCAGCAAGAGATTGATAGAGGGTTTCCAAGTCCAGAATCCAGAGACCAGGGTCTTATAATGGCATATCTATTGTGATATGTTACTTTCATTAAAATTGTTTTGTGTGTTCATGCACCCACCAAAGCACACATACACAGAAGTTCAATTGTCAAATATTATTAAATGATTTATGTTGTGGATTAGTGTCTGCATTACAACAACCATTTTCAACTGCAGATTCCAGACTGAAACCGTGGCATGCTTTAAAGTCTCAAAATTAAAATGTGTCGAGCAGAAAAATATGAAGATTCATAAGTTCAGTTGCATTAGCCCTCCCTGAGCAACCCCCCCCCCCGACATCCTCAGGGGGATATCATTTAGCTTGCAGCTACTCTCTGACACTTTCACTTGGCACAAGCATCACACTGTAGACAAAGACTGAAGCTATTATATGGTTGGAAATAGCTACGCAGCATGCATTATTTATACCTTTCACTTTAAATGCACTAATGCACTGCCTCTAACCCCACAGACTCCTCAGACATTAGGCATATAATGGACTGTGGGTGAGGCAGCCTTGAACAGGAGCTATTTAACACCTGGTCCCCTAGGATGAAAAAGATGGTGGGTAGGCACAAGTGTGATTACCTGAAGCACTTAAGACCAGTCTAGCTGAGGAGCTACATTCATCTAATCTAATTTCACAGATCTTTACTGAATCAATTCAGCAACCATATTTTATTTATTTTCCACTTTAGCCATATTCAGGTGCTTTCAAACCAGTTACAGTCATCATATAAACTGTAGGGGAAGCCTGGCCACAGCACGTCACAACTGTGATATTGTACTGTGCCAATGTCTGTACAAAGGAGGCCTTTTCATATACATCTCTAAGCAAGCCGGCTTTTCTGCAAGCTCAGATCATGATAACCTGTTTATTCATACATATACATATACATATACATATACATATACATATACATATACATTCCTAACATACTGTGTATACACACACACATACACACACTGTATATGTGTATACACACACACACACACACACATATATACATAAATACATATGTTAGGAATACATACATACATACATACATATATATACATATATATATATACTGTATATACACACACGCACACACATATATGTATATGTATATGTGTGTGTGTATACAGTATATACATATATATGTATATATTCCTAACATACCTATTTATGTATTTATTCGTAACATCCGTATTTACAATATGCAATACACATAAGAAACATTTCCCATGAGCATAAATGTATTAATATTCTGCCTTCTCCAGAATTTATAATGTGTCTCTCTGCACTTGTTGATGAATTACCTTTATGGATTGATTGATTGATTGATTGATTGATTGGGGGGGGGGGCAAGGCCACAAGACTCTAGGCAGCCTTTTTGTTGTTGTTGTTGTTTTTGTGCCTTTAGGTCAATCTTAGTCACCCAGCTGGCTTTATGCCTTAACCACTACACCAAACCACTACAACCACTTAACCACTACAAGCCTTAACCATTACAGCAAACTGGTTTTCTAAGGGCGGCCTGCGATCTTAAAAAATACAAAACAGTGGAACTGTAAAAACACAAGCTACACATGTCTGGATGGGGTGGGGGTGGAGGAACAGATCCAGAAACAAACAGCCTTCTAAAGGGGCTGAACATCCATCCTAGCCCAAGGCCTGAGGGAACAGTCAAGTGGTCAAAGACTTCTTGAACATCATAGAGTGGGAGCCTTACTAATCTCTGGGGGATGCTGAGGGCTGTGGCAGAAAAGGCAGGCTTCCTGGGTCCTGACAAATGACACTGTTTAATTGAAGGGAACTGGAGTGCGCCCACTCTGCCTGATTGCACAGGATGTGCAGAAACTGCTAGGAATAGGCAGTCCTTCAAATAGCTGGGCCCTCTCCAGTGAAGGGATTTATAGGGTGTAATCAACCCCTTGAACTGCACCTGGAAGCCAATGGGCAACCAGCATGGCTCACAAAGCAACAAGGGCATACCAAGGCATATCAAGCTGTAGCTTCCAAGTAGTCTTCAAAGGTAGTCCCATATACAGTACATTGCAAAAGTCCACTGGTGAGGTGAGTGGGGCATACATGATTGTCTGGAGATTCTTCTGGTCTTGGAAAGGGCACACCTGGTGCACAAGATAAATCTTTGCAAAGGCCTTTCTGGCTACTGCTGTCCAAGAAAACCCCCAGACTGTGCGCCAGTCTTGAGTGGAGAAGTACAACCCCATCCAAAACTAAAGATGGAAAGTTTCCAGAATTGATGGGCTCAAATATTCACAGCCACTCAGTTTTGTCTCTGGCTCAGAATCTGTCCCTCGCCATCCAGACCTTCATAGCCTTCAGACACTGGGACAAGACACTGAGTGCATCGCTTGGGCGGCCCAGAGTTCAGCTGTATAACTGGGTATCATCAGCATACTGATGGTACCAGACCCTGAACTGCCAAATGACATTAGCCAGCAATGTTAGGAAGATGTTAAACAAAAGGAGCAAACTGTCAAGCCCTGAGGCACCCCACAATGAGGCGCTGCAGGCTTGACATCTCCCAACCTTAACACCAAGTGAAAGGAGGAGAACAACTGCAATACAGCGCCCCCCCCCCCCCCGCAATCCTTGTAGTTGGTCAAGAAAGATACCATGATTGATGGTATTGAAAGCCACTGAGAAATCAAGGAGGATCAAGATAGACACAATATCCCTGGTTTCCTCAAAAGTTATCAATAAGCACAATCAATGCTGTCTCTGTAGTATGTCCTGCAGTTTAAAACCTGACTAGAATGGGTCCAGATAATCCATTTCCTCTGGGATCCCTTGGAGCTGCAGCCCGACTACCTTTTCAACAACCTTCCCTAAAAAAGGAAGATTGGAGAATGGACAAAATTTTTCCCAAACTGTTGATTCTAGTGATGTCTTCTACATCAGGACCCACTACTGCTTCCTTTAAGACAAGCAGAAATACCCTCTCCCTCAAGGAGCTGACACCACCACATGGACTTTCCACGTAGCTTTTACAGGCCAGGCCAGACATGGATCTAATATACAGCTTGAAGGGTCCTGTCCACTTCATTGGGAGTCACAGATTCAAACTTAGCTAAACCTACAAGACTCTGCCTCAGGCACCTCAGCCAGCCTTTCCCAATCAGAGTCCAACTCCAAGTGGAACCAAGCAACTTTATCTACCAGATAGCTAGGGTTAGGGTTAGCTGCTCCTTACAGCAGCTCTGCAGAGGATTCTGTGGCTTGTCTGTCCCCAACAAGAATCAAGTAACCCTAAACTGGCCACTGGTGTGATGGAATGGAATTATGAAGGCCAGACTCAGGGAGAAAAACATTTTCTTTCATCGCCTGAGGCGAGAGAGAGATAAGAGGATGAGACTGGCACCTCCCTGAGGAATTCACAATGTTGTGGCTGGCATTACTTGGGAGCTGGGGTTTCAATCTGGGAAGATTCTTGCTAGAGGTTGTAGCTAATAAACATTGCTGGACTGAATTTACATGGTCTCTTGGAGTTCCTTGGGCTAGGCCTGACATCTGGACAGCTATTGGCAGTTATAATAAGAGTGGAGAAATAACTATGTTTCGCCATCCTTATCAGCATGATGTAATCCCAAATACAGTGGTACCTCGGGTTACGAACTTAATTCGTTCTGTGACTCTGGTCACAACCCGAATTGGTTGCAACCCGAAGCAAATTTCCCCATAAGGTTCAATGTAATTACCGTTAATCCGTTCTGGCGTGGAGGACAGGGAGGCGGCTATTGCTTGGAGGGAGAGTCCCCCTCCCTATGACCACGTGTCAGCGGCGGAAAATGGCCGCGGACCATGTGTCAGGGGCGGAAAAAGGGCCGCGGACCACGTGGCGGGGGGGAAAAAGGGCTGCAGACCATGTGTCAGGGGCGGAAAATGGCCGTGGACCACGTGTCAGGGGCGGAAAAATGGCCGCAGACCATGTGTCAGGGGCAGAAAATGGCCGTGGACCACGTGTCAGGGGCGGAAAAATGGCCGTGGACCGTGTCATGGGAGGGACAATGGCCGCGGATCCGGTTCGTAACCCAAGGCGGAGTTCGCAAACCGAGGTAAATTTTTGCGGCCGGAGCTGGTTGTAACCTGAAAAGTTCGTTAACAGAGGCGTTTGTAACCCGAGGTACCACTGTATGAACTCTTATTTGTGTTTGGTTGGATTTGCTCTATCTTTGTCCAGTGGCACTCTAGGCATCTCTTCCTGGAGCTTCTTGGAGAACCAAGGAAGACTCTGAAATTGGTGCACAATGAGAGGCTGCATAGGAACACAATGGTTCAAGACCTCCGCCACTTGCCCATTCCAGGCTGTGACTAAGGCCTTGGCCGAATTACCCACCAGATCCTCAGGTAAATCCCAAGCTCCCTCTGGAACCCCTCATAAGTCACCTGGGATGGAATGATTTAATAGGCGCTATTTCTCTGTAGCAAGATTAGCATGGCAAGCCGTAAATCAATCAAAGAGTGATCTGACTGTAGGAAAGGACTGATGATAATGTCCTTCACTATTAAATCACATTGCAACTGCTCCAAGACAAAAAACAGATCTAGTGTGCAAATACAGGTATTACTTGGGACAGATCCATGATTGCCATGGTATCCATGAACTCCTCAGTTGCCCCAGGCTCAACATCACCCAGTGACAAGTTGAAATCCCAAGAACAGCCTTGAGCTTTCCACTGCCAACCTAGCAATGGGGTATAGCAGGTTAACCAGAGGGTTTCTGGTTATCTATGGCACAGAGCTTCTGAGAGCCATCAACAACTCCCAGATTACAACAGCTACCCCTCTGCCCTGGACTGGCACACCTCACCACCCCATCCCACTCCCTGGAACTACCCAGGTCTCAGTTATACATGCCAGGTTGGCTGCCTCACTCATTTTTACATTGTGAATGAGGGCAGATTTATTATAAAACAATATGTCATGATTACCAAGGATCCAGCAACCTAATTTCAGGGGTGAATGATGAGGACTGGGTGGATGAATAGTTCTCAAACAGCCTCCCCAATGTCCCTGAGTATGTCTTACCCTCAAATTCCACCATACCTTCTCTAGCTATCATTACTTTGATGGTACTGTCTCTCTTTTTAATCCAGTTCCATTGCACTCATAGCTGCCCCTACCAGGACAAGGCACTCATGCACTCCACTGATATAACTCGTACTTGCACCAGCTACTAATCACCCTTACCCCTCACAGCCACACCCAGCAACCTCCCAGACTACTCTTGCCTCAAGGCATTGAGTAGTCTGTGTGGTTCTTTGCTGCTTTAGCAAGCTCCACGAAATATAACCATCATTCCTCATGCACCCCCAATGCCATCCAATTGCAGTGAGTTAAAAATCCAGATAGTTGGCAGACTAGCAAAGTTACAGGCTCCCAAGTCTGACAGAAAGGTTCCAACCCAAGCCAAAGTTTGGAGAGCAACAAGCCAGAGCAGCTGCAGAACTCTCATCAAAGTGAGCAACTTCTGATGTGATATTGCCTCTGCTGCTTGTATCTCCCTCCTGCCCCACTTCAATATACCACCTTTAGTTCTTTGTTAGGCAAAAAGCACCTCAGGGATCCAGGAATAGCCATCAGCCACCACAACCAAAAGTCCACATTGGCCAGGAAAACTCCAGAGGGGGTGGCAGAGTCCACATCAGGCCAAAAGCCTCACTGCAACCAGGGGTAAGGGAAAACATGATATGCTGAGCTGCAGACCTCTTTACATTGCATCAGTCTCCACACTGACTCCTTGATCCACCATCTCTGCTGGTTCACCACTGTCTCCACTGTCTCTACCACTAAGAATGGGGATGCAAGCAAGGCCAAGGCAAAAACCACGAGAATTCCAGGCCTTTTGGAGATCAGTAAGTGCCATTCTGGCAATTCCCAAACCTCCCGTACACTACACAAATAGCTAAACAATCCTGAGCCCCTCATAGCTGACACAAACTTCTGGACACCATCTTTCCATGCTTAATATCCATGAATAAATGCATCAAAGTTACTCAAATGTGGTAGAAGCATTTGATAAAGTTTATGGATGGAATAAGTCAAAGAGTAAACTGGACCAACCATGGTTTTAATTAATGGTAATGATGATGATCTCCTGAATTTTGAGAGGACTCTGTAGAGATATTTAATTCTCTGTAGAGAATTTAAAGCATAACAAACACATCTTGATATTCCAATTGATTCCTAGTCCCAAAGAGTGAAATGATACCTTTTGTATATAGATAGCATGTTTTTACACCCTATCTTCCTCACTTTTTGACATGATAAGTTTTAAGGACAGAGGAAAAAAGATCAGAAATGGACAGTGTGTTTCAGAAATGATATCCCCTTGAAGCAGAGACTTGACAGCAGTCTTCCAATACTTGAAAGGTTTTCACAAAGAAAAGGTTGTGGATTTATTTTCCATACAGGCTGAGAGTAGAACAAGAACCAGAGGGAGATCCCAACTCAAAATAAGGAGAAATTTCCTGACTATTAAGAAGTGGAACAATCTGCCTCCTGGAGTTGTGAGTGCTCCATCATTGGTTTTCAAACAGAGGTTGGACAGCCATCTGGATCATCTGGGGTGGGATGAGGATTCCTACTTTGGGTGGGGGGATTGGACTAGAAAACATCCAAGGTCCCTTTTGAGTTTATGGTTCTATGAATATTCACATTTGAAGTACAATTCTGTGTGAGGGGGAGGGACACACAGGCATTTGGATCTGACATGGGAAAAGAGCTGCTTCCGATCTGGCACAGACACATTCTCTATGCCCCATAGCAGCACCTTAAAAAACGCAATGTCCTGCCCATTAGCCACACAGTTCCCTGGGTGGGAACAGCTATCTCATAAGATCAGGAAAAAGCATAGGATCTTTAAGGTCTGCATACAAGTACAGTAACACTTCCAATGAAGTGCTGTTAAAGTATTTTTTCAGTGTAAGTTTGTTTACAAGCAAATCCCATGATATTAAATGGATTTTATTTCCAGGTAATTATCGATTAGATCTTGGAATCACACAGCCCTAGTTATGTAATACATTAGTAAAAAAGAAAAGTTTCTTTTTTTCCCTAAACTATATTTTCTTATCTTGTTCTTGTAATTTCTTCTGTATAGTAAATATTCATTATGCAGATCCTGGCAGTCTGAAAATGGATGATAGCTTCCTAATAAGTACATCTTTAAATGTTAGGGTTTTATACTCCATTTTTCATGGTTCCTCCTATCTTTTTTAATATTCTGTTTATATGAATAGCAGTTTTAACCAGATTGTATTAATAAGGTAAGAAAACTTGTAAGGACTGAAGTTTCTAAAATTCTCTCAGCTTGATTTCTTACCAATGTTCCACTCTTTAAGTACCTTGTACCTTGCTATATACCACAGTAGAAAATGGTGCGTATAACTTACAAAAGAAACGTCTCTTTCTATAAGACAGAAATAGACTGCAGTTGTAAATGAACAAGCCCATGGAATATAATGTTCCTTGCCACTCCCATGTATTCCCTTTAGTGTAGCCAATGACACAAACATCATGTATAGAATAAAACAACAAAAAATAAAAGGAATGGAGAGAAACATTTTGCATCTAAATGAAAGAAAAGCATTATAATAGAAAGAAAGAGAGAGGCCACCTTACACCTAATACAAACAGTAAGTTTTCTAAAGTTTTAACCGTACCCAGGGCATCTACAGCAAGCCAAGATTTCATCTAAATGATGACGTGTGCAAGTCCAACCTCATTTGTATGTGACTGTGATATTGTGATGCACATATGAAAGGGATGGAATTTGTGTTGCAGTGTCACAATGAACATTCTGCTATTTGCCCTCCTCCACACCATTCTCCCCCCCCCCCCCACACACACACACAGATGCCCGTGACTACACATTTGGAGTAAAATGTTTCAGGAGTAAAAGAAAACCTTTCTAACAAAATCTTACATCATCTCTAACAAATTTAAGGACCATCTAAACTGGGTACAAGCCAGGAAAGAATTTTGTTTGACAACTCTCATAAGAAGCATATATAGCTATAATAACTTATCATAAACTTGTTTGGGGGCATTTAAAAAATGGCTGCTATACCAAGATGGAAATGAGAAGAATAAAAGCAACAACATGAAATGAGTCTGTAATGGTGAAGCTATTCAGTCACCCAGTAAAACAATGAATGACAGGAAGAGCAAGTCGAGGCACTCCAAGCTGGAACCAGTCAGAAGATAACACAACGTGGAAAGAAACAGAACCCAGATTAGAAAAGAAAATTCCTCTTCCTTAAGACACAGGCCATCTCTAGGTGTGACTCAGGAGAGATTCCACAGGATGCCAGTTTCAGGAAAAAGTTGTTCACGTTTAGTTGTAATTTGGTGTAGTATTTTTACATTTTTTTTTACATATACAAAGTTCCACACTCTGGAAATCTTATTCACTTAAAATATAACAAACCTGTATTAATCTGTTTTTTCCCAGAAGCCTGTCCCAACTGTAGAAAGTGATGTCAAAATTCCATCTCCAATCGATCTGGCATCTGCTGCTTAATTTAGCGGGAGCTGATCTGGCTTATTTTAAATACTCAGGCAAAGATGCATTTAGTGTTGCTTAATTTTTTAAAAAGGGGATGAATCATCAACATAATTTTGTTCAGCGATGCATCAAATGACAAAAAGGAAGACAAAGAGGGCAACAATTATGGAAGAAAATAAAGAGACAACGTGTATAGTTTTTCATTACAGGGAGTCAGGATTTTCTGTTCACTGGGATCTACATGCCAACAACTAGGATATAGTAGATTATTTCATAGTAATACTTTACCAACAAAAGGGGCATTTATTGCCTGATTTACACAATCTTAACTGAGCCCCAAAGTTATCAGATGAGTAGAATTTTCCACTTAGCCTGATAAGTCATTTTTCTGAAATGAATTCTTTCAATCTCAGTTAAGGCATAAAGCACGGATAAATCATTTAAATTTTTTTTTTTCATGATAGGATAGTTCTCAACCTTATCAAAAAGAAACATTACATAATTTTATCGCTCACACATAAAAAATAGGAGAAACTTCATATTGCAACAGACATGTGATTTAAATTTTCCTTTGTGTCTCTTTTTACTTACGTGTATGCTGAATTATTGCTGATGAAATATGAATTTACTTTAAAATTATGGATGCCCTGATTGAAGAATTAATTACCTAAATCCTCATAGGTAAAACCTATGTCATTCCCCCTCTTCAGATGTCTAATATGAGAACTTGGGGAGAAGACATGAAAGATAGATGTCTTCTATGAAAGAGAGGAATGAGAATTACAGCTCTAAAAAAAATAATTTATTTGTATTTAAAACTTAATTTTCGTATTTGTCCAATGTATATCCTACCCATTCTCCAAGGAACTAAAAACAGCATGCTGGAAAATATACCTGTGGGCATAGGTGTCCAATATAAGCTATAATAATGTAATTGTGCATAATTTGAGGACTCTACTCCAAGCCAACATGCTATCAGTTACATCATATTGATAAACAGGTATTTTGACAGATGAAAGTAGATATTTGGCAGGTATAAGTAGAACTAACAAGTTCTGCATGACCCAAAATTAATTTTCTTGCTTCGGTAACTTTCTCATTTTAATGCTACATGTGAAAAATTAACAGAATTTTATTTAAAAATCTTGTACAGACATAGCTAGGGGGAAAAAAAATCCGCTCACACCACATATTCATTAAAAACATGTAAAAGTATCAAGAAAATGACAGATTCTAGATTTAGGAAGAATCAGCTATGTCCACCTACTGCTATGATCAGATACTTTCAAAGTTTTTGGCACTTATCATTACCTAAAAGTAAGTGATCACTAAGAATACGAATGAGGCAATATGCATTTGTTTTTATAATACAGAAGTATTCTTTTATAATGGCCACAGTAGGCTGAAAAAAAGTATGCTGAATAAAAGTTTACTTATAATTTATTATTTTGAGTTGGACTAAATACACTCTCACATCATCGATTAATGACACTGGAGAAAGGCTTTGCATTTTGAAAGAGAAAATACTGTTAAATTCAACCCATATCATCTTTCAGAGTAAAAAGTATGTTTGGTGCCAGATGCTGTACTGCATGTGAAACAAAAAATACATTATGAAGAATGCATCTTACACAATGTAGTGAATAACCTGGGATCGGAAACCAGCTTATCTCAGTATGTTCATCTTAATACAGTGGAACTTACTTTTGAGAAAAGCAAGCAAAGGGATAATGCAGGATTGAAAAGAGGTGTGGGAAACAGGGGAAAGGAATGTTACATTTGAATTATCTGTCCTATATATATTCTCCTGCAGTAGTATAATAAGGCCCAAATTTTAAAAAAAGAAAGAGAGTGAGTTCTGGACAATTTTTTCAGATATTATTTCTGATGGCAAAGCCAAAACTAAAACCAAGAAACCAAGAATGAGGCCCTGGACCGGCTTGCTCCTATGTGGCCTCTCTCTGTTCCCTGGGTATCATTGATATGCTGATGATACCCAGCTTTGCATCTCAACCCCAAGCTGCACAGGTGAAGCTGTCAATGTGCTGATCCAGTGTTTGGAGGTTGGTTGGCTCTGGATGGGGCAGAACAGACTTCAGCTCAATCCTGACAAGACTGAGTGGCTGTGGCTGTTTGGCCTCCAGGGTTAAGGATGTTACCATCACTGCCCTGTTTGAGACTGATACACAACTTGGGGGTTCTTCTGGACTCACAGCTACTCCTTGAAGAGCAATTGGTAGCTGTGGCAGGGGTGGGGGGGCTTTACACAGGTTCATCTTGTGCCCCAGTTGCACCCTTTCCTTGATCAGGAGATCCTACAGACAATTACTCATGCCCTGGTCACCTCACAACTGGATTATTGCAATGCACTCTACATGGAGCTGCCCTTGAAGACTACCTGGAAGCTACAGCTGGTTCAAAATGCAGTGGCACGTGCAGTAACAGGAGTTTTTAGATATGCCCGTGTATCACTGCTGCTGCCCAAGCTGCACTGGTTGCCATTCATCTTCCAAGTGCAATTCAAGGTGCTGGTCATTACTTAAATGTAAAGCCCTGCATGGCACAGGGCCTGCATATCTGAGGGACCGCTTATCTCCAATCATTTCTGCCAGCCCAGTACACTGTGGCAGAGCAGGTGCACCCCAGGTCTCCCCCATTAAATATTGTCATTTTGTGGGACTGGGGAAGCAGGTCTTCTCTGTCATGGGCCCCTGCCCTCTAGATCAGCATCCCCTCAGAGATACAGACAATGCCTCTCTCCTGAGCTTCTGGAAAGCTCTTGTTGTGGTTTCTTGCTGTTGTTATGATTGTTTTCGTCTGGGTTGTCTGGGTGGTTTTATGTTTTTAATTGTTCTTACTGTTTTTTGGTTTTGTATGCCACCCAGAGTCCATTGGAGTTGGGTGGCTATAACAAAGGTAAATAATAAATAGCCATTTTTTAATAGGAAACAAATTGTAATGGGAAGAAGGAACATCCTTGAGGAACAGGAAGAAGAGCCCCAACCAGTACAATGGTCATAAAGAAGAATTTGAGTCTGGAGCAGAAATGTAATTTAAGAAAGCATCTCAGATTGGACCCTCTTTAGTTTTCATGAAGAAAAAAGGAGGGAGGGAGGAAGCATATTCAGACTTGCAAGATTTTGTTACTGTAACCTGATAATAAAAGTAGTATTAGCATTCATAAATTTGGTTTCCTAGTCTGGTCTATCTTGAAGGGCTGACACAAATCAGTAGTAGAGAAAAACCTTGAAAATGTCATGCTGGATGTATACAGCATGTTCCCTTTACCATCTTACCCTTTTTCCCTTGTGCATCTCTTCATTTCCTTAATAGTGTTTTAATTTATCTGAGCTTATTTTTCTCTTAACCTTTTTGCACTTATAGATACCTGTAGATTCCTCACCATATTTTTCTCTCCCTCCACACCATCTCTGTTTCTGCCACATACTGCTTCATGTATTGCTTTTTGTTCTTTGAATTTTTCACCCTTTTTCACGATTTCATCAATTCTGCCCAATCACAGTTTTCTCAGTCTTCCCCTTCCCCTCAGCCTATTAATTCTTCTTCCGTGAATTTGTTTCATGATTTGACCCTCATTCAAACCACTTTAATGTCTTTCTTTCATATTAATTCATTTTTGTATTCAATCCACATTAATTGAACACCCACATGTCCCTGACCCTATCTCTTCTTGTTTATGTAAGAACAAAACTTAAGTACCTGATTCCCACTGCATTCCATTTCTTTTCAAGTTTCTCCTGACACATCCAACTCTCACTTACATAACAAATTGGGCAGAAGCTTGCTCTGATACTCACTTGTTCTTTCAACAAACATTTATTCATTGTGACAGATTACATCTTATTCATTGCCTTTCTACCGACATTTACATGTCTTACAATGTCTCCATCCATTTCTCCAACTTCAGTAAATATCTACCAAAGCATTCAGATTCACCTACTTGCTCTACTTTTTCTGCATTTATGTATAACCTGGATCACTCATTTTTTCCTGTCAAATATAACTACTTTGGTCTTGGAAACATTAATTTTCAGATCAATACTCTTTGTTGCATCATACAAGTTATTTAACATTCACTGCAAATAATTCAGGCTCTCAGCTAACAACAGGCTGATAGCAATTTCCTTTCCAATAGTATTGTTCTACCCTTAAAGAAATGTTGGTCTTTCTGGATGAAACAGACTCTAATGGTGGCTAACCACAAAGCAATACTAAAACTAATCATTAACACTCACTAGACAATAATTAGACAAAATTCATTAAACAGCAGAGGACAAAACAAAAATTAAAAAACAAAGAATAGACAGCAATAGCTAATAGGAAACAGGCTCAGAGGGCACCAAAACCTTTATATCAGTCTGCTATAAAATTGCTGCTAAAGAGGGAAATAGATCCAAAATACATTTCTACAAAAACCAGTGCTGTCATAGTTTTAAAGAATTCTTAATTGGTAGCTTTGGGAAATGCTTTCTTTTCCAGAAGAATGTGCTCAGTTTAATGGTGAACTTCAAAAAGACAACATCTACTTCCATTCAGAATAACGTGTCAGTGCCATAACTGGATGGAAGAGAATTTGTGGCTAACTTGTTTCTCCCACATAAACCTACTTTCTAAAAACTTTTTGTTAACAGAAGTAATTTTAGAAGTACTTTTGTTTACTTTTACTTCCTAAAATGAAACACCATGGTGATGAATGAATATGGATAGAGCAGATGTTTTACAGTTCTAACACTTCATTATATCCAAGTGTTTAAAACAATTAATTAATCCTCACAGCATTCCTTGCCTATTCTATTGACAAATAATATGAATTACTCTTAAAAGGGCAAAAAGGAAGTGTCACAGGAAAAAGTCAATTTCCTAGAGAAGACAGTGGCAGAAAAGAAACAGCACTTAATGTATAAGACCAGGACCAGCCAGGTTTCACTAAACACTATGTGTGATAGTTTTCTTAAATAGGTTTATACGTTTCTGGATTTTTAACTTGAAGAGTTTCAAGAATTGATGGATGATTTTAACAATGCTCGCTCCCAACATCACACAATCCTCCTGATTTTATAAGCAGTTATATACAGTATGTCAAGAGAACCCAGCCATTTTTACCAGTCTGATACTATGATACACTGAGCATAGAGTGAAGGCTTAGTAACCTGTTCAAGTGTTATTTAGTTCCCAGAAGGTGACACCATGGTTTGAAGCTTGTTTATCATCTTAGAGATTGTTAGCTGCAGTTTCTGAATTCAAATGAAATGGGAAGCTATGTTTACTGTTAACAGAAGACATCCTGGTCAATTGGCTCATAAGAGAAAAGATGCAAAGTGGCTGTATTCAGTTAAAAGATTCATCCTGTATGTTTGGATACCTGGCCCGTAAATATGAAGAATTTCTGTTGAAGACTGCAATGATGTAAGGCAATATGAAAGCTTTGCTGTTTGAACTGAGATACTTGCCACTTAATTCATGTGAGTTAACACTTGATCTATTGAATAAATGGATGTTCTCATTCCCGGGATTTCAGGCTTCTTTCAAATCTGAATTCAGTAGTATTGGTTGATATTGGTTTTTGATCGCATTACTAGTAACTAGATATCCCGGTGTGTCACAACCAAGAGGAATAAATTAACTATATTTTTAGTTAAAGAAAATATCGTAGACAGGAATAGGTAATACACAAATAATGCATTTGCAGAAGTGTTGCAAGACGTGCCGTATTTTCAGATGGAAAACATCTGGCTCCCAAACTTTCCTGCTAGATAAATCCATTGCAATAACCTCTCTTGTTCTCAATAATGTTATCTACCTTCCCAGTGCCAAAGCCTATTTTAATGAAAGAGATGAGAATACTGTGTAATCTCCCCAAATCCTGCTTTTGCAGCTCTATGATACTGGCTTCAGGATACATTCATTAAAGGAGACTGCAGCAGAGCAAACAGAAAATACTTGATGGAGTCAGGTGCTTTAGCCTCCAATTCTTTTTGACACTGAGCTGATTGAGAAATACACTTCATTTTTACACACACACACACACACACACATATGCAATGTTTACTAAGAATTTTGATTATCATAGTAAAATCTAATACAAACTAAACTTAAAGTAAGAAAAGAGAATAAAAAGTGTAAGAAAAAAGAAAAAAGAAAGAGAAAAGTAAGAATATAATAAAGAGAAAAGAAATATACAAAGAAGTGACTTCCCACTGTCATCACAAGTGTAAACAAATTTAGTGAGTCTTCACCCCTTCCAAGGTTACAAACATGTATCTCTTCATTCCATATCCCATCTCTTATCTATAAACAATTCCATAAAACATCATCTTTTCAGTCCTGGTGTCAGCAGAAAGTCCATAAAGGATAGCCAGAAGTAACAACATATCTTGTTTTAACCTTGATCGAATAAACCAACTTTATATTCCTTTGTTTTCCTTCTAACAGTCTTAATATTTAGTTCATTCAAAAATTGTAGGATTTGATTTCTCTTCATTTTTTCTTTCTCCCATCACACAGAGTTAACAAGCCTCTTTTGTAAATCCAATAGGAAAAAATTATCTAGGTCACTCTCTTGGTTTATCATTTGTATTTCCCTTTTAAATTTTAAAACCTCAGCCAATTTCTTTTGTAGATCCAGTGAAACATCCTTTTCTAAGTCATTCTCTTGGCCTGTCAGTTGTAAATCCACTTTCAATACCATCTCTGTCTTGTCAGATAAAATTTGTTCCACATCTTTTATTTCTTCAATAACATCTTTTGGACATAGTCTACCCACAGAATCAGACATCATTACTGACATTGTTGATATTGTGGCTACTATTTTCTGATTCCATTCTTCAGAAGTCTCTTTCAACATTTTTATTGTTATAACCTTTTGCAACATTTTACAGGCTTGTAAATGTTTCCTCTACCTAAAACTTTAGTCTCCTCTAGTGTCCAGTTTTTATTGTTATAATGTTTTGCGTCATCTTACAAGCATGTATATCCTTCCTCCACCTAACATTTTTAGTCTCCTCTAGTGTCCAGTTTTTGAAATCATGAAATTGCTTATCTTAATTGTGTCTCATAAAAATCAAAATATTTCCCACAAGAAGCTGTTTGTTCTTTATAATTAATTCCAAAATCTTATTGTAAAAGTTTCAATATTCCAATTTTATCTGGTCCCTTAGTCCATTTATAATTTTCTAAGATCAAAATCTTATTTAGCTTTTTGTTGTTTATTTCAGATTCTTTAAATTATGATTAAAGCTTATGATTAAAATTTTGTTTCATTCTGTATGGAAGGCAGATTCACTCAGCGTTTTCCGATGTGTCATTCTGAAGATCTCTAATAGCTTAAAAGTAGTTAATGAGCAATTTCTGAAAGTGATTAAAAAGTGAGGTTTCCTTTAGTGAGCAACATGGCTAATTCTGTTGCCTCGTGGCACTCAAACCTGCATGGTCTCCTCACAAGGAGTAGCAATCCAGAGCACATACCTCTCCCATCCTTTCTTTATCCAGAGAGGTTCCAAAGAGCTGGTCTACTCACTGGTTCCTTGTCTTTGCCACAGTTGTCAGCTTTACTTTTGCAGAGCCATCTTCAGTTCGCCATACCTATCTCAGAAGTCTCAAAATACCTTTCAGTTAAAAATATTAATTAGCAAGGCATGATTGGATACCAAATCTATTGTCATGCCCACAAATTTCTTCTAGTTAGGTAACAGAAGAAATGGTTCCAGTAACTAATTTAAGGATTACTGCAAGTTGCACTATCGTCTATGGAGGCATTGTTCTACACCCAATATTAATATTTTACATTTTCAAAATTTCTGTTTTTCAGTTTAAAAAAAAAAAAAAGGCTGTAGGAAATGGTGCGCACATTAGTAACTATTTCACAAATAAGTATTTTATGTTATGCTTGGATTGGCAAAGTACTTTAATACAAATTTAACAATTTTACTGAATCTACCTTGTTATTTCCTTGAGGCAGAAGGAAAGACCTTCCCTAAGCTGATCCACATCATCATATATGGTTTAGGACCACTCTACCTAGGATGAATAACCTACAATTTCCTTCCTTAATTTACATAATCCACTTTTATACACATCTACATCAGAGCCATCATCACTATTTGTGGCACTGAAGTTATTTATTATTAGCAAATAATATCTCAGTGACATGACATGAATAATTTTAATGTCAACTCAACTGTTTTCATACTTTTTAATGCAAAATTCCACCTTTTGATCCTGATAAGGATCTTAGAACAGTTTATCACATAGTTACAGATTTTATCAGTGAAACTATAGAACACAAAGAGAATAAAAGCACCCAGGAGGCAGAATATTAATGTTCCAAACATCACAGGGGAGGATTGGGGATTCAGCACAAACCAAATTCCTGGCAAAATTAAAACCTTGAACCACATGGCTAAAGATTGATAGTGTGGAGTCCAACAGTACCTTTTTAGGAGAAAATTCCTTCATCCCTACATATAGGGTCCTATCCCTGTATGAATACTGTTGAGTATGCTGATGATACTCAAGTGTACATCTTCGCCCCTGACAGCTTAAGTGATGCTGTGGGCATCCTATCTCAGTGTCTGGAGGCTGGGAGGATCTGGATGGGGAACAACAGGCTTCAACTGAACCCTGGCAAGACTGAGTGGCTCTGGGTTTTGAGCCCCTCTGGTTCTAGGATTTTACCATCTTTGGTACTGGATGGGGTTGCACTGCCCCAAACAGACCCTGTGCACAATCTGGGGGTCCTCCTGGACCCACAAATCCTGCTTTATGGGAGAGCAGGTGGTAGTCATGTCTAGGAGGGCCTTTGCACAACTTTGTATTGTGCGCCAGTTGCACCCATTCCTAGATCAGAGGGACCTACCCACAGTCACTCATGCCCTGGTCACCTCCTGGTTAGATTGCTGCAATGCACTCTACATGGGGCTGCCCTTGAAGAGTATCTGGAAACTTCAGCTGGTGCAAAATGCAGCAGCGTGAGCAGTTATGTGTGTTTCTAGTAGAACACATGTTACACCTCTGCTTCGTGAGCTGCATTGGTTACCAGTTTGTTTTTGGGTCCAATTCAAGGTGCTGGTGTTGACCTTTAAAGCCCTTCATGGCATGGGCCGGGCTATCTGAGGGACCGCCTCTCCCCGATTTCATCTGCCCGTCCCACCAGATCCAGCAGAGGGGGCATGTTATGGGTTCCATGGCCTAGGAAAATACATTTGGCAGGCCCAGGTGGTGGGCCTTTTCTGCTGTGGCCCCTGCACTGTGGAATCTTTTCCCCCTGGACAAGGAGAAACTGGCCTTGTCATTGTTGAGCTTCTGGAGGTCCCTTAAGACTTTGTTATGCCAGCAGGCCTGGGGATTCCAGGGGACGGTGGGATTAGTGAGGTGGCTCCCTTATTTTTAACTTTCTTTTATTCCCTATTTTATTTTGTTTTATATATTTTTAATGTACTTTAGTGTTTTTAGCTTTGTTGTACACTGCCCAGAGTCACCTGTGGTGAGATGGGTGGCTATATAAATTGATTAAATAAATAAATAAATTTTTATAGATAGATAGATAGATAGATAGATAGATAGATAGATAGATAGATAGATAGATAGATAGAGCTGTGGGCCTGAAGGCAATCCTTCTCTGTGATGGCCACCATGCTTTGGAATATCTTGGCCCCAGAGGTTTTTTGCTTGACACCCTCCTTATTAGCCTTCTGCAATTAGTGAAAGTGATTTTATTTGATAATGCACCTAGGGTTTAGGTAGCTGACTTTGTGAGTCACCATTGTTTCTGTGGATTTTATTCCTTACTTACGTAAAAATGGTCCACCTTTGTAATGTCTAGAGATACACAGGATAAAGAAATATTTAACTTTGTCTATTCTAACTCAGTAGGATAGACCCTGAACCTGAGTTTAAGTATTATGGAAAAAGGGGGCCACAGACAGAATGCTTTCCATCAACAGGATGGATTGCTCATGAAGCCCTCCATCCTTCCCTGTTATCTGCTTCATATAGCTGTGGAATCATCCAGAGCAGGATCTGGATCCATATCAAGACAACAGGGCAGTACTGTTGCATGAGCAGAAATTCAGGGGATTTCTATATCACTATCTATTCTACTCCTCATACTTCCAATTAGGTTCAGTCTTGCAACGACTTACAGTTGTTATTAGAACTGTTATGAATACTGACCAGAGCCATCCAGCTAGTCAGTCCAACTGGCCAAAAAGAGTGCCAAAATCCTGCCAAGGCACTGCCCCACCACACCTCACTCATCATGTGAGCTTTTGTGGCAAGGCACAAAAACAAAACACAAAATAAAACAAAATAAAAGTTAAAAACCGATTTAGTAAAACATTAAGATGTCTGGTTTTCTGTGGATGTGCACCCACACATACACTGTATGTATAATCTCATTTTTTCCTTCATCCTTCATATTTGTACCCGCTTCTTATGTAACATTCCTAAAAGGCACAGCTACATTTTCTCCTGATTCTGCTCTTACTTTTTTTCCCATTATGTATGCTTAGTTTATACATTCTTCCTTTGTATGTATTTATATCGTGACAACAATTTTAAATCACATTTTTCTTCTTACAGTTGTGAATGCGGGGGGGAGGGGGGGGGGATTTCTGAAAAGCAAATACTTTTTATACCTTTTTCCCCCTACTTCTCATCATACTTTATTTATTGACAATCTTCGCATCAGTTCTGCAAATATCCATGTTGTGTCACTGCCAGTTATTGAAAAATAGCATTAGCAACCCTATTTTTTTCCACACAGAAGCTTCTATTTGATTCTGACTCTTATCTAAATTTTCCATGTTATTTAAAATCTAAGTTCTGAATTTAAACATTCCCAAACCTTTCTTATTTAGTTATTCTAACTGAATACAGGACGGCTTCAGTACAGGAATGCCCCCAATACAGTCTGTCAATTCATTTGGTTTTTAAATAACTAGCAAAGCTATCCAAACACTGCGAGTCTTTTAGTTAGGAAACACAATTTCTGGGGCCAGATACAAGGGGTGGCTGAGACAGATGATGGATGACTAACAAATAGTATGGAGCCATTTGAAACACAAAATGAATGAGACTTGCACCCACTTCATTAAGGATCTGCAAGCCTTCTTTAGATCCTACAGTCTGGCCCATTAGGCTAGGAAACCAAAAGCGATGAGGTGTGAAATAGCCTCATGATACCTTTGGCAGTTTGCAAATTTGTGTTTCATGACAGTTTCATATTGGTTATATTCCTTTTTTATGTACGCTTTAGTTGCCTTGAAGCAAATACACTAGAAATCAGGTCCCCACTGATTCTTCCCCTATCACAGCTCCCCCATTTGATTCTGCTTTCAGGTGAGAGACTTTAATGCTAATTATCTACCTAAAAGATGGTGCTTGAAAAGATAAAACAATGAGCCCTTTTTAAAATCACAGATGCAAATTCAACTATACTGACTTTGCTAGTTTGCTTCACCAGCAGCTCCAGGGGAAGAGTCATCTGTGCATGTGCAGATAACTGGGAAAGACTTGGAAGCAGTTGTACTGAGAACGTGGCTGACTAAGTGTTGGAGAAGGTGTGTTTTATCCGCTCCAATGTACTTTGTGAAGTATCCCTAATATTTACACACTCCTAATATTTGCTTTCTTACACCGACAGCTCAATCTCCTGTTGTTTATTTTCTTATGCTGAAATTAGTGTAAAGGCAAGGAGGGCCACAAACGTTATGAAACAATTGACTTTCTGATTTTTCACTTAACAGTTTAATACACCCCATTAAAGCAACATCACTACAGCACACAAAGCTTCAGGATTTTCATTTCCAATCCCCCCAGGATTCAGCTTAAAACTTTCTGATCAAACTTGTGGATTCTTTAGTTAAAAACTTTTTCTACCAATCCTTCTGACGTGCAACTCATCTTGGAACAGCAGTCCATCCTTCAAACAGACCACTTCTTTTCCTTTCTTATAGATGGGAACTGTAAAGTTACTGTCAAGAAAGCAAAAGCTCAGAATGAGCTGAGGGTAGCAAAGGACACCAAGAATAAGAGAAAAAAGCTTTATTTCCTTTAAAAATAAAATAAAAAAAAATCTGTACAGCAATGCTCAGTGAAGAAGGCAAAATGCTGACAGGTAGCAAAGAAAAGGCAGAGCTATCCAACTCCTATTTTGGTTCATTCTTGTTCAACAAAAACCCTTATGTGTTCCACCAAGAAATTGTAAAGTGCTGGAGCAGAATGAAAGTGCAGAACTGAAGCTTGAAATTGATAGAAAACATGGTCAGAGAAGACCTGTGCTTTGAATGAGATTAACAGGACCAGAAGAATTATCTTCAAGAAATCCTGGAGAACTAGCAAAATGCCAGATGACTAGAGAAGAGAAAATATTGTCCCTATCTTCAAAAAGGGGCAAAGGGAAAATCCAGAAAACTATGGACCAGTGAGTTTGACATCATCAACAAAGATTCTACAGCAGCTTCAAAGCTTTTTCTGAGTTCAAGTGGTACAAAACATTAGGGATGTGTTGTGCTTTGGATCCAAATCTGAAAAACTGCTTCAAACTGGCACGGATACACATGCTGCACCTATCAGAGCCTCCTTAAAGAAGTTGTCTTCTCTTATGCTTACCCAATAGCTGCATGATATTATGGTTGGTTGCACAGTCAGCCAGATGTTCAGACTGGATTTGGCATTTTTATCCACCTATCAAGTCCTTCCCAAGGACCTGGGATAGGCAGATGTTGTTTGATCGTGTTAAAGGTATTGTCACAGGATGTAAGCTGTTCCAAGTAAAGCTGCCATTTGTAATTGACTGATGGTGATTTTGTCAATGCTGATGGTCTTCAAGTGGTGCTCCAGATGTTTTGGGATTGCACCTAAGACGCCTATAGCTATTGGTACTATCTTTGCTTTTTTTGCCATAGTCATTCTACTTCTGTTTGCAGGTCTTGATATTTTGTGATTTTCTCCAGTTCTTTCTCTTCTATTCTGCTGTCTTCAAGTATTGCAGTGTCCGCCATCCAGACTTTTTTTGTCTTTCTTATCAACAGTTGTTAAGTCTGAGATGTTGTGTGGGAGGTGCTTGTCTGTTTGAATTCTAAAGTCCCAGAGTACTTTAGCTTCTTCATTTTCTATTACTTTGTCTGTCTTGTGGTTCCACCATTTCTTGCTTGCAGGCAGATGGTACTTCTTGCAGATATTCCAATGCACATTGTTGCTACTTTGTCATTGTTTATAGTCGGTCTGTGCGATCTTGCAGCAGCTACCTAGGTGATCCACTGTTTCTTCAGTTTCTTTACATAGGCAGCATTTGCTGTATGTTGCTGTCTTCTCAATTTTGGCTTTGTATGCATTTGTTCTTAAGGCTTGATCTTGTACAGCTAGAATTAGCCCTCTGTCACTTTCTTCAACTTTCCTGCTCTCAGCCATTGCCAGTTCTTGTTGTTATCTGCTTTGCCTGCTAGTTTTTTTGTGTACTGGCCATGTAATACTTTGCCTTGCCATGTCTCTTTTCTATTCTTCATTTGGTCTTTCTTGAAGGCCAGTTTGGTCTCTTCAGTATTCAGTAAGCCTTCATGGCATACTAGCTTCAGTGCATGTTCTTCAATGTCCTTCAGATATTCTTCTAATGCCCTTTTTTCCCCTTCAACTGTCTGGTGTACTTGCGACATTCCACACCAACCTATGCTCCTTGGTAAGTAGAATCATTATTCTTCTGGGGTTCCTATCCAGGGCTTCTAGTTCTGCTTGAATCCAGTCCACTATTCCGGCTGTGCATCTAATGATTGGAATTGCCCAGGTGTGAATTGCCTTGATGGTATTTCCTCCACTGAGTTTGGAGTTTAAGATCTTCTTCACTCTCATGATGTATTCACTCCTAACCTTCTTTTTGACTTCAATGTGCTTGAAGTTGTCAGCTTGAAGGATGTCCAGGTATTTGTAGTGATCTTCTTCATCCAGACTCTTGATGTTATTTCCATTGGGCGTCTTGATTCCCTCAGTTTTCACTATTTTTCCCTTGTTGATGGTAAGGGTAGCACATTTGTAGTCAGTCTGTTCAATCTTCTTGCAGCAGCTAACTAGGTGGCTAACATTATTATTATTATTATTATTATTATTATTATTATTATTATTATTATTACTACTACTACTACTACTACTACTACAATTTTAAAAAGAGAAGTACTGAAGAAATAGTATACAAAAACAAATTAAAAAGTAATATCCAACAAATTAATTAAATATAAAATTGTATATTTGGTATATTCATATTTGGTATATTCATACCAAAATGAACAAAAAAGAAAATGAAGCAAATAAACAGAATCCTTACAATTACAATGCTAAATTAATATGCATAATTATAAATAATATACATAATTATATGATATATTATGTAATATAATAGCCTCACAATCTTCACAAAATATGTGTTTAAGGAGGGCTGTAAAAAGGTGCAACAAGACCCATGCCTATTTCAAAGACTATTTTTGGCCCCAGATCCCAGGTGTAGCATATTCTTACAAAATGTATATTCTGCACTGATGAGACCACACCTGGAGTACTATGTATAATTCTGGGCGCCATATTTCCACAGTGTGGTTAGAACAGGTATATAGGAAAGTGATAAAGATGATTCAGGGTCATGTCATATGAAGGCAGGAAAAAGGAACTTAGGATGTTCAGTCTGTAAAAAAAAGGACTGAGGGGAGACATGATATCAGTTTTCTGGTGCATAAAAGTGTGCCACTGGGAAGATGGTTCAGAACTTACCACTGTCCCAGACGCTAGGACCAGACATAATGGCTGCAGGTTGCAGCTACCTTGTTTCATCTACTGAATGGGCTCTTTTGTTTGTTTCTCTTCCTTATGACAGTTGCTGGTTCTGTTAAGTGTCCATTGTAATGCTTCCTTTGTTTGATGGGATATATCTTAATTCTCTCATCAGCATAAATGTAGATATTTATTGATCCAATCTTTTCTTCAAACACAATTACAGATTTTCATTTGGTGTAATGCCAGGCTCTTTTGGGCAGGAAGCTTTTATTTCTTCTTATTTTCTTCTCCGGCGTTCAGATTAGGCAACTGCACACTTCCTCAGTTAGAGGGAAAATTTGTTAGCAATTCTCCATTAAATTCCCCACCAAACTCCACTGGCAAATTCTTATATGCTTTCCCTACTTGTTCATTCACTTCTGTAACAAAATCAGCACTTTTGTTCTGTTCATATCTCAGAAATTTGCACGAACACATACAGTAGGGTGAAGCATGCATAAAAATACGTTTATTAGTAGAACAATACACGAAGATGCATACCAATTTTTACATGGATTTGTTTATTTTTCAATAGACTGACATGACTACCTTACCAGAAATCAATTTCAGTATAGCCTTCAATTTCAAAAATGTACAAACTGATGTGAAAATAGGCTGAAATTAACAATGTTGAAAAAAATGACAGGTGGAGCAAAATCAGAACTGAACTACTTGCCATTCCTAACCTTCTCTCATAATGTTTAAGAACATGCTAGGCAATATGAAGCTGATCAGCAAAGAAACTCAAATGACAAAGGAACATACATGGACCGGGTACCTGCCTTGGTTACTGCAGTTCGCCTCTTGGTGAGCTATAAAACCTGAACGGGGTAAAAATGACAGGATCATAAAACCACACGTATCTCAGGGGCAGAATACGAGGAATCCACGACTTTGATTTAATATTTTGTTGCATTCTGTTACATCTAATTAACTCTTGGGACACAAGTTGAAGCGTATACATGCATCATATTAGGTTAGATGTGACAGCGTTCAAGATGACAAGACATGCTTTTAGCCCAAAAGCTGGAAGCAGCAAGTGGCTTTAATGATCTGTGGGGAAAAACTGCAAGTATGCTTTTAAAGAAATCCACCAATGGCTCCAGCCAGGAAGCTGGTGAAATCTTGTCACTGACCATTAACCCAATCCACCCAACATTGAATTTCTCTGATCAGTCTTTTTATCACTATCAGATATACTTGGGTTTTGTCCATCCACTGACCACTGAAGACTACAATAAAAAAAAAATCAGGCCCTGGACAGAACTCATTAGGATTATGTTCTGCATTTAACCAGTTTATTTACACTGCCTTTTGTAAATCTCACTTTCTCCAGATTTTATATTCAAGAATATAAAAAGCTAGTGCAATCACGGAAGATAAACAACCTGAGAGGGTTGAAAAATTATACCAGTTTTATCAGAAGTAGTTGTTCATCATGTCAATAAATGTTCCTGTATTTGTGTATGTATGTGTGTTGTCTTGCCTCTCGCCACCACAGTGTTACCGTTTGAAGTTTCCTCCTGGGCCATAACAGCAGGAAAGAGAGGTCACGTGCCTGTTGCTCTTGGCTTTGGCTGGGTGGGAGAATGTGGGATGGAGTTCTCAAGCGAAGCAGCAGGCATTTGAAAGAACACGTTGCAAGTGAGAGAATCACTCTGGATCTGACTGTTCTTCTAGCCATCCTGCCATTGTCCAGTTGTCCAGAATGTAAGCCATTGCTCTCTACAAACATGGCTATGGGAAAACTGGACTTCATGTGTGTGAGTGTATGTGCATGTATGACCTTCAAAAGAAAAGCAGGTGGACTGTGAATATAAAAACTACTAGTACAGTATTGGTTTCTCCTTGTGAATTCAAATGTTTGTGCATGGTAAACTTAACCGAGTTAGAGAGTGTAAGCTTAAGAGAGGGTGCAGCTGACAATAGAAATGTTGCAGTTAACAATAGAAATTGTTTATTACCATGAATATTACTTCTCTGCAGTTCTATGATAGCAGCATCACTGAGTCACCAAAATAATATGCCAAGGCTTCCATTGCCAATAGCTGTTGATCTTTGTCTACCATCATGTTCCTGGCAATACTAGAAATGCCAATTAGCTCATGTTGTTTCCACTTGTTTGGAAAAAAGCTCTTCTTACCCTAACACACATAGGACAGGTTAGGCTTAGAAATAAGCTTTGGCCATATTGGGTTGCTCCAGCCCTTTCCAATTCCCCCCCATCTCCATCTCCAAACAAAATCTTTAGGAAAAAATATGGAACTTATTGCATATAAGAACTATTTAAAACTATAGCTAGTTTTAAAGAACTAGCTATAGCAGGTAGTCATACTTTTCATCAAACTAAAAATTAAGAATCAAATACAACAGGGTAAAATAGTAAAACGTTTGTATTTACATTCATTGGAGAGGAAGGGATTACAAGAGAGTAAGCAGGCACACAATGGGGAATACACATTGAAAGGAATGTACTAGCACTGTTAGCTGTTAGCCTAGCACTGCTAACCCCCAGGGGCTTAGGAGGCAAATAAAACTAATTAGGGTGAAACTGATTAGGGTCTTGTCAGTGTCAGGCAGCAGCTGTGAGCTGGGGAAGGTTCTAATCAGCTAATTAATGTCACAGAGCTGAGCTTGTTAACTTGCGACTAGCACTTTTTAAGGACTTGCTGTGCTGTGGAGAAAAGAAGCTCAGGAAGGGACAGCTTGTTTAGGCAACCTCTCGGTTCTGTGTGGTGGTAGGAGGTCAGGCACAGGACAACCTGTACTAACTGAATGTAATGGTGAACACATGACTGAGAAAGAGATGCTGCAAAGGTTGTAAATGCGGGCATTCATTGCAGTTACTTTTTCATCACCATCATAATTGAACAGTCGCTGTCTGAGGCAGTTGCTAAATGAGGACTATCTGTATGTTTCATTTGACATCACATAATTGATCCAAAGACAGCAAATTCTGTAGCCTTGTCTCACCAACTTCAGCAGTATTTAAGAATGTATCATTGTCCAGAAAACTGCTTAAAAATTTATTTCCTTCAATTATCTTTCACCAACTTGTCAGCTTCATGATTTGCAGCGATCCTGTATGATTAATTTAAAAAGTCTATGCTAAATATGCCAAGTCAAGTTTTCCTTCCAGAAGCAGCTTCCTGAATCTTGACCAAAAGCTAACAAGGCTAGTTGCTAGAAAGATAATAGTAAATCCCAACTTGCTACTCTTTTGATGTACAAAACACAAAGTCGTAGTCCTCTAATGACATTGTAACATTTCAAAAATAGTTATGATTTGGTAATGTTTCATTGGTTCAATTTCTTTAAAAGAAGCAAAGCCAGTAATTAAGGATAATATTAGTTAAATAGGGGGATGGATATTGTTCCAGATAAGGGATCATGTTTCTCTAATCATGGATGCAAAATCAGTTTGGGGTCAAAGAAGAGCCATCAAGTAGGTACAATTTTGTTAGATACAGCGGACATGGTTAAGCAGAAACATATTCATTTGTAAGCAACAACAATTTAACAAATAAGTGAAACTTTAGAATAGTTCAAGAAGAATCTGTGGAATTATTTATTTATTTACTTGTTCTATTTATCAAATTTATAAGGCTGCCCATTTCACACAGGTTGACTCTGGATGGCATACAATAGAACCAACAATTAAAGCATATTATAAAACCACTTAAAACACTTAAATAATTAAACATAAATAAGAACAAGATCACAAGAGGGTTAACATCAGAAAGTCGGATGTGGTGCAGCCAATGTATGGGCCTGATGAAAAAAAACATGTTTTGAGGGCTTTCCAGAAGGCCATAAGGGTTGGGGCCAACCTCACCTCAGGGGGGATGATGTTCCAAAAGGCAGTTGCCATGGCAGAAAAGGCTCATCTCCTGGGTCCTATGAGATGGAACTCCTTAGCAGACTGGACCCACAACATGCCTGTCCTGCCGGATCTGATGGGATGGGTAGACATAATTGGGGAGAGGTGGTCCCTCAAATTACCTTGCCCATGCCATCTAAGACTTCAAAGGTCAAAACCAGCCCCTTGAATTGCACCCAGAAGCAAACTTCTAATCAATGCAGCTCACAGAGCAGAGGTGTGACATGTGTCCTCCTAGGGGCACATCTAACTGCCTGCACCACTGCATTTTGCACCAATTGAAGCTTCTGGATACTCTTCAAGGGCAGCCCCATGTAGAGCGCATTATAGTACCCATGAAATGTTCATCAGTTGCAAAGAAATCTAGGAAATATATGGGGGAGCAAAGAGAGAGAGAGAGAGAAAATTGGTCTGCTTCACCCCCTAATAACTGGCAAAAGGTTGAAAAGGAGGAGCTAAATAGGGATGTGTGTTGTGGGCCTAGAAATTGCCCTTGCCTTTCTTCCTCCGTAGGGCAGGATCTACATTTGGAATATCCCCTAAAATGCCTACTTGCCCTGTTAACTGGAACAGCAGAAGGCGGCTCCTCCCCCAGGACCATTCCATTTAGGCCCTGGCATTATGGTGCCACCTTTTGTGGCAGACCCATACCTGTCACATTACCGTTAAGAAATCTAGTTGTTCCCTGTCAGAGACGTGGTTTATCTGCACTTGAAAAAGTCTGTCTGGAGACATATTGGACGAGGCATCAGGAATTGAAATAAAGTGATGCTTTATACAGCTTCTGCTTCTTCAAAGCTCTTTGCCTGTAGCTGTCTTTATACTGCTGTTTAGTGAAGTGGAACGCAGTAATGCTGCCCGCCTTCTCCCAGCTGTAACCTTCAGAAGGCAGATCTGAATGCGGTCAGCATCCAGCCCAGTGCACGTAGTTTGCCTGACTGTTGACAGGTCTCAATAGGTTAGCGTTAGTTTCTAGACAGCATGAAAAATCTGTGAATTTAATGGATGCTTAATGACTAGAGTCTATTTGTTTATGATGAGACCTTGCCTTCAACGGTGTTCTAAACAAACCCCTCCCCACCAAATCCATTATGTTTCAGTTTATGGCTAGGAATTCACACTTGCCAAAAGCAGTAATACCATTCTGATGCAGCAATTTGCTGCAAACATGGATGCACATGGAGTTTTCCACCCTGAAAAAAATACTGTACTATTCACTTCGGTTAAATAAAAGTTCTGGGCCTGGGTCCTTTATGGCCTGTATCACTCTTCTCTTGTAGTGGTGAGTGAAGTGAAATCTCCATTTGGTTTAGAATTGGTCAGAAACTAGACAAAAGGTTTTGGGGAAAAAAAAAATCTGTGAGGCCACTGAAGATCATCATGTTTCCTCCAGTCATTCAGTGGTATTAAGGGCAGAGATTGATAAACATTATTCCTGCAGTGGGCAGAGTAAATGGTTCTAAATTGTAATGGATGAATGTAATAGAGAAGTTGCAAACTAAGGTTCTCTCTCCTAGTGACTTTAATGTCTAGCAGGGATTCTTTAATAATCTGTCATTTTAAAAAAAAACCTTGTAAATTACTTTAAAATCATGAACTCAGGTTCTTAAATTGAGCCTTCATTTCTTTAATGATGGCTTATTAGTTAACCAGAGTAGCTCTAAAGAATTTGCATCATTGACTAAAATATAAATATCTGTTTTGTCTCTCATTTCCCTGTGCTGAATATTTCCCAGTGGAAAATTGGACAGCTCTCATATAATTTTTATTCATGTCACCCCTCCCCTTCTATCCACGTACTAACTTCTTCATTTCTGTAAGAACATTTTCTCCACTCAGAGTCAAATCTCTATATTACACTGCTTCCTTCTAATCAGACCTTTTCCTTACAAATTCAGAGATGCTGAACTACAGTTCAATGGCAAATTCTGTATTAATACTAATTAATTTTAATTATTAATTCATTATCACGTTCTCTTGAGCTTAGTCACATTACAACCACAACAAAGCATCACTGGTTGAGTCAGGAAGCAAAGATGCTTCATACTGTTTGATACAGAGCATGTCTTAGTTCATAATTCACCAGGACAAACTGCCCTTACTTGGAGAAGAATGTGAAGTGAAAGATTAATTGTCCAAAAGCCCAGCTCACACAATGGTTAAAAAGGGCAGAATTCCAAAATGAAGCCTTCACTTCTGTGAAATTACAAATTAACACTAAATATTGCCTGTGTGGTGAGGGTGAGAGGGGCAATTTGCACTTCCAAGACACAAGGTTGATATTCTTCCAGCAAGTCTGTGAATTGAGACTATATTATACACAGCTGTATAAATATTTTAAAAATCAAAATGATTGTACTAGAAGAAGGCAGTAAGATAAATTTGAAGCATCCTCATACCCTTGAACTGTTTTTGTTTTTATATAAAAGTCCTTCCCCTTGTTTGTCATATAATGGTGTCAAAATGATAAATATACTAGATTTTAATGTTGAGAAACTGATTAACAGTGGCTGATATGCAGAAAACACATATTTTAAGACCATTATTGCATTATTACTAAGTCTTCCTTAAAATATATAGTTTACTTTGGAATAAGGAAAGCAGCATATTTATAAAGAATTTCTCCTCTTTTGGGGCTAATATTTATAAAACGTGAACATCATTATACAAGTAGTCCTCAACTTACAATGACAATTGGGATTGGAATTTCCCTTGCTAAGTGATGCACTCATAAAGCGCGACTGCATCACTTAGCGACGGCAATCCCTGAAGTCCCCGTTGCCGTCCTTAACTGAATCCCATGGTCATTAGGCAAGGTAACTTCCTGCCAGCTTCCCACAACCAAAGTCAGTGGGGAAGCTGGCAGGAAGTTGCAAGTCCCAGGCTAGCAGGCAGGTAAGTGGCTGCTGTTGGGTGGGGGAGGGAGTGAGGGGGTGCGCAGTGGTGCAGGGGAGGTGTGGCAAAGGTCAAGGAGGGTGTGAGGAGGTATGTGAGAGGTGCAGCAAGGGTCAGGGAGGGCACGCAAGGGTGCGAGGGGCTGCATGAGGGTGTGGCATAGGTTGGGGAGGGTGCATGGGGGTGCGTGAGTGGCTGGCACAATGTGAGGGACTGGGGGAGGGTGTGCAGGTAGGTAAGACTTACCCCAGTGACTTGTGACCTTCCTTGCCAGTTTCCATTGATTTTCTGAGGAAGCCGGCAGAGGAGGTTACAAATGGCAATCACATGATAGTGGGGAGGTGCAGCTGGTCCTAAGTGCGAACTGGTTGCCAAATGCCCAGATTGCAATCACATGACTGTGCAGGTGCTGGGATGGCCAGAACTCTGAGGACCAGTCATAATCACCATTTGTTCAGCACCATTTGTAACTTCAAATGGTCACTGAATGATTGGTCATATGTCGAGGACTACCTATATACTGTTATTCCTCCCAAATTCTGTTCACCTCAAAGCCAATTCTGTCAACAAACCATTTTTCCAGTGCTTTACGATCTACAAAACTTTGGATTTTACTATGACAAACTATATAGACAGCAACAACTTCAGTAGCCTTAAAAGATTACTTAACATTTGTGGAGAATAACCTATCAATGGCTACTACTTATGTTTTTTTGGAGGGGCGGAGTTGTGCCTTCAAGTAAGCATTGATTCCTGGTAACTGCATGTAGTTTTCTTGGCAAGACTTTTGGAAGTGGCTTGCCAATGCCTTCTTCCTAGGAATGAGAAAGAATGTCTGGCCCAAGGTCACCACCTGGCTTTGTACCTAAGGCAGGACTAGAACTCCCAGTCTCCCAGTTTCTAGCCTGGTGCCTTAACCACTACACCAAGTTGACTCTCATGATGCTTATGTTATCTAGCTTAAAACTTACAGTACTGGAAATAATATGCTCCTGAATACCAGTTGCTATGTGAGTGCTAATTGTTTTTGTATTCTGCTTGTGGGCATCCCAAAGGCATAGGGTCAACTGAAATGGAATCAGAAAATTAAATTAATTGGGCTTTTGATCTGATCCATCTCAGCATTTCACATATCCTTAGCAAATCAGAACAAATTTCAACAGAATTAATAAGTGCTGGCTAAAGTGCTATCACTGCAGATAAGGAATAGTTGAAGACAGCTCTCACACTGCAAGTAAATCAAGACCTGTGACTTCTTCATCACAAGGAGGGAAGGGAAGTGAACCTAGATTTTGGAAAGATGAAATTGGAAAATGCAGAATATAATTGGCAGCAATTTTGCTGAAAATAGTAACAGCAATCCAGCTCTTCTTGCAGGCACAAGGTTCTCACATGCAAACAAAACTGCTAATGCTTGCAAGCAATGGATTGATTCCTTGAGATGAGTAGAACAGGTCCAAGTACAATAGCAAATAGGACTGAACAGGCTGCACAGCTTCAGAGCCTTAATTGTGATATTCAGTCAGACAGGGAATTGAATTTTAAAAATTAAGGATTGCACTAAATATGGACAAATTTGCTGGTGAGGCTATTGGAAAGGCAATCCTGTTCTAGAATTTAAGCCAAGTACATCTTTTTGCCTTGTGTCCTATTCAAGGTCAAAAAGCCTTGGGACAATTTGTTAGAATCCTGAGAAACTTTCTAGGACAGTCTAGATGTGACTAGTTGCCAATGAAAAAGGCAGCTGAAATATACATTGTGCTTTCTTTACAAGACACACTTCACACTTACTTCTGATAGACTTACAGACCAAGTTCCTTTTTTTTTTTTTCTGGTTGCAGCTTAATGCAACTGCATTATGGGACAGCTTATGAGATAGATAAATATACAAATGACGGTGCTGTCATATCACCTCAGTGCAGGCGAGATGACTCATTTGCAAAGGTAATGTTTGCGCTACAGTATCATTCTGGTGATTCACAGAATCCCTTGTATTGCATAATGCAACCAAAAAGGATTGTGCTCAAATTGACTATTATTTGTGAATGCAATTACAACTGTAAGTGGAATAAGGTAATTTGTAAATGGGCTATACTGTATGTAATAAGTCAGGAGCGATGGAGGGCAAATGCAGGAAGGACACCTTGTTATGTAAGATAGAGACTTGACTCAAAAGCTAAAGCCAGAATCTGATGATAACAAGGAAGGAAATAAAAAACCCAGCTTTGTGCACAACAGTACAAGTCCAAATAAGCCTCCCCATTCTGTCTTCATGATATTGTGTCCAAGGAAGCTAGAGAGAGAGAATTTACAAATATGGGTGCTGCAAAGATATATGGCTTTCTATTCTTTTTGTTGAAAAATAGGCAGGAATCTTGTGAATATTACTGCAAATAACGCAGCATTTTTATGTGCAATTAAACCAATTGTACTCTTACACTTGCAAGTGAACAGAGCAAAAGTCTCAATTGATTACATAGAGGAATATGCTACAGTCTTGCAGCTGGAGTTCCAGAAGTTGCTCTCAGGCTGCCAACAAGCCTCTTTTATGCTCTTAGAACACCTGGTGGTATTCATCCATTCCGACCGATTAATTTGAAAGTTTTACAAGTTTTTAAGTTATTTATTAATTTTTCTAGATCACCCCATTCCCAGCCAACTCTGGGTGACACACAAAAGAATAAACAGTACAATTAAAACAACCACCACTACTACATTAACATTACTATTAAAAATCATCATGGCAAGGGACATAATGAAATAAGATCCTTTTAACCCGCCAATAAAATGCCAAGGGGGTGTGAGCTGCATTTATCACCAGGAGCAGTCTACCAAGCTGGAGGCTACTGCTGAGAAGGCCTATGTTCCTCAGAAAGGTAGAAGACTCTTACAAGACCCTTCCATGATGACTGAACTAGGTGGGCACTTTCGATTCTGGCAAGGCATTGCCTTATGTAGGGGCTTAAAGGTAATAACCAGGAGTTTAAATTGAGCCTGGAAGCTTCTGGGCCATCTCCAAAGGCAATCCCATGTATAGCATGTTGCATTAGCTCAGCCAAGTGGTTATTAAGATGTGAGTTACTGTTGTCTGGGCATCCTAGTTCAAGTAAGGCCATAGCTGCTGTATCAATTGAACCTGTGGGAAGATGCCCCCACCTCAGCTGTGGCTTTCATCTATTTAAGCAGGAGTCATAAATCCAGGAAGACTCAAAAGTCACAGACCAACTCTTTGGGGAGAGTGACAATAAGAACAATTATTGTTTGGGTGCCACAGTTCTTTGTTGATGAACAGCAGCTTCATCTTGAAATCTAAACTTGTTTCACCTCATCCAGATTCTCACAGGCTCCAAGCACCACTTCAGGACATTCCAAACATCTCCAGCTTAGCTCAGTATAGTAATGTACAACTGGGTGTCATCTATGTATTAGTGAATCCCACCCCAGTCAACAGATGATCTCCATTAATGATTTCATGTAGACATTAAACAATATAGAGAAGAGCCCTGAGCAATCCTGCATTGGAGTAACCAAGGACCCATGCACAACCAACTGGTATTGTCCTCTCAGGTAGGGGCAGAACCACCATTCCCTTCCCTGGCAAGTGGGCCAGGAGGATACCATGGTCAGGGGCACTGAATGCTACTGAGAAGCACCAAGAGGAATACAATCCTCCATCCATGTCCTGACAAAGGCCACTCACCAGATACTAGTCCGAAATTTGGCACAGGTGTGCTCTTTCCTCAGGGACAACCAGTTCTTATATTTTCCAGCACTAAGTGAAACTCTCACAGTTTCTTGCTAAGCTCCATGTCCAGATGAACTGTGGTTTAATTTTCAGCTCCCTGTTTGTTTTGATTGCCCTTCCTGATGCCATACCTGATGAAAATGATTACTGCAGCATGTCTGTCTTGTTCTTTGGCCCATCCCACTTGTCAGAGCAATCACCCCTGCTCATCTTCAATGTGCAGTTCTATCACATTGACAGTAGAAGGGATCTTGGTGTAACTTTCCAGAGAGGGCTTTCATTGCCATCCTCAGCTTTTGTTGTCCTTCTTAGTGTTGCTGCTACAGGTCTTTTCCTTTCTCCAGTGAGCTATTTCAGTGGAAACTCCCATGGATCCATTCTTCATCAGCTTGAGGGTGCGAACTGTTGCTTACTAATGGTTTATTTTTTAGGAAATCCCATATTACGCAGTTCTTCAGTTAGAAATGATTGGAAACAATTCCATCATTTTTGCCAGCCGCAGAATTGAGTCATCAGATTTCCCCATCCTATGAATTGCTCACAAATTACATACTGTACAGTATACTTTGAATTGGCCATTAATTCTGCCTATGACTTTGTCAACCTCTGCAACATTTATTTGAATAGAAGCATGGTCTTTAGCACCAATTATCTGATTGCTAGCAGAGCATTTACAAGCCACATAGAGATCTACAAATTCCACAGCATCATTCTGCTTTTGTTACTTGCCTCAGATGGAACGGAATTCCTTACATGCCACAAGCCCAGGCTGGATAGGTTCTACACCAGCTTTGGCCAATAGAACAGGTACTCAAGGGAGGCTCAGTACAGTTTCCACACAAGGGTGAAAGTAAGATCAGAACCAGTTCAATTGATTTCCTCTGTGCCCAAACCTTCTTTCCTATCATTTCTCCACCTATGTTCTTCCAGTCTTCTTTATCCTTTTCTCATTACCCTTTCCCCTCAATTGCACATCATCCAAACCATCTTCTTCTCCTCCATTTCTGCTTTCACTTTCACCGTCACGTTCATCTTCTCAATCTTTCTAATCCTTTCACTAATATTCTCTTATCTCCCCCCTTCCGATTCTGCTACCCTCCCACCCCCAAATAAAGCATACCTAAGAATTTCTCACTAACTAACCTGGAGATGAAATGAAATCACCAAATTGGGCATGATCTTAAAAAATACGTTTAACTTGTTACTGTTACTTTTATTGTTCATAATTGCATATTTTGCCATTTTAAATTTGATTTTGTATTGTATAATATATTAATATTACCTTATTGTAATTATGTTGTAGTGGTTAAGGTGCAGGCCTAGAAACCAGGAGTCTGTAAATTCTAGACCTCTCTTAGGCACGAGAGCCAGCTGGTTGATTTTGGGCCAGTCGCTCTCTCTCAGCCCAACCCACCTCACAGGGTTGTTGTTGTAGAGAAAATAGGAGGCAGGAGTACTAGATATGTTTGCTAGATTGAGTTAATATACATACATACATACATACATACATACATACATGTGTGTGTGTGGGAAATAATAATACTAATACTAATGCTAATAATAATAATAATAATGCATTAACCATGATAAGGATCCTACATGTCCCTTAAGGCAATATCTAAATTATAATTGGGCTCTGGATCCAACCAAGATGGAGCAGGAAAATTCAAAATAGATGTTCATTTACCCAGAGTGGAATAGAGAAGCACAAACAAGCTCTTTTCCAGCAGTAGACTCCATTAAGTTGTTCCCAATCTGTTTTTCTGGAATTCCACTATGTTGCAAAGAATGTGCCATTTTGCCATTCTCATAAAATACTATTATGCAGGAAGGAAGTATTTAATTTAGTGACTAGCATCAGCCCTCACATCAGAGCAATCCTTGTAATTGCAACATCTGGAAGGTGCTGGTAGACCTTAAAACTACATCCCTCTCTCAACTTCTGTCATAAACTTCAGTTAATTGTTGCCCAGTCTCCCATCCTGAGTGGTTATGCAATAATGCCTTCTGGATCACATTAGCTAGCTGGCACTGCTGAGAGATGGATTTATTTTCTGGAAAAGGCCACTGAGTTAATCGCATGTACTTCCATTTCAGCCCTCAACAATCTGCTCCTCTACATTTAGGAATAGCATAATCATTTATGAAAACACTTCCCTTTGCAAAAAGCTCACTCAATATATTTGTCTGAATGTTGGCATTGGTGGGCTTCACAATTATCACTGAAAATTTTATCTCATTCTGCTTCAAAACAATAAATTTACACAAAACAAAAAACTTCTAAAAACTTAGTGGATAGCAAATTTCTCCCTATTCTGGTGAAAACAAGTAAACAGCTATTTGTATTTATTCCATGATAGACTGTGGAGAAGTAAGTACTTTTTTATTCTGGATGCCAGCAGTAAATTAGGTGGGATTATTTTGGGAGTAACTGAGTTCTACATTGATGTACAAATTGGGGTGTCTTCTACACATTCCAAACACCCACACATAGAGAAAAGTGAGTAAGTGAACCCTGAATCTTTGGGATGGTGAGTGGAAGGGTTTGATCAGTATTTCTCAAATTCAGCAACTGTAAGATGTGTGGACTTAAAGGCTGGCTGGGGAATTCTGGGAGTTGAAGTCCACAGATCTTAAAGTTGCCGAGTTTGAGAAACACTGGGTTAGATAAATGTCATTGGGGGAAAGGTAGCTGACAGTTTGCTTTGGAAAATCTTTCAAGAGAGATTTTTAAAAAGCAGTTGTAAATATGATAAATATTGATTGTATGCTGTTCTCACATGAAAATTAATAAAACTGGCTGTTTGCCAGTCAAACAAAGGATCCAGCAGACATTAAGATCCCTCCAGATGTTTTAATTCAGCTCAGACAGACTTATGTAACAAAGACTTGTTCAAGCTCACCTCCTAATGTCTACATGAACCTATCTGTGTAGTTTTCTTAGCAACAAGCAGTTTGCCACTGCTGCCTTCAGGAATGCTTTTTCAATTTCCCAATTTAGCCTACAGCTCTGAAATTTCCTGGTTTCTAAGTATTAACCAGGGCTGATGCTGCTTAGCTGAGGTTTGTTAGGAATTGCCACCTGCAAGGTTCCATAACCTTTGAAAGAAACAATGGGAGCCAGGACAGGTTTTGGTGAGACTGCAAAATAATCAATCAAAAATAAAAATAGCTCCTGTTTTTGCTCAGACAGTAAACTTCACAGCAAAGCATAACAAGAGGTTTTCTAATCAAATGAGAAGCTTTCATAACCAAAAAGTATGAATTTCCACAGGTAACATGAAACTTCCCTATGGGCTCTACACATCTGAGAACTTCCTAAATATATAGCTGATCCTATGCATAGGCAGTTTGCACATACTGAGGCTGAATGAACAGTAATCAAGGAGACAGCCTCATATTGTTCCCTCTATATCAGTGTTTCTCAAACTTGGCAACTTTCAGACATGCGGACTTCAACTCCCAGAATTCTTGAAAGTTGCCAAGTTTGAGAGACAATGCTATGATGTCACCTTTCAATTTTAGCAAAGGACTAAATATTTCTACCTGAATTTGACCTAAAATTTAAATTTGGCTGGAATTATCTGAGCTGAAGCTTGCCATCTGGCATCAATCAACTCGACCTTGGCATTATTAACTATGTCAACAGTCTTACCCAAAAGCATGTCACCTACAAGATTTGTTTCTGTTGGCAGCCACCTACAGTAAGTTGTAAGCACAAGCGAAGGAGGCATTTGTACACCACATCAAGAGGTTGGCTAAAATTCCCATCATCCATGTCTTAACTGCATCCTCCTCCTGGCAGTTACATAAATAGTTTTATATTCGGGATTGGTAATTTTTGGGTTGCTAGAAACCGTATTTAATCTTTTGAGGGGGGGGGGAGGAAATGTTGTAATGAGTAAGATGAAGATGTGAAATACATATACATGCATCACACAAATGGCTGGGATTGTGAAATTCAGTATTATCCTGGGCTATATGCTATTTCCCAGGTTTCATTTGTTTAGGAGTTTCCTCTAAAGCAATTGTTTTATATGCTTTACATAAAATGACAGAAAATTCCATCTACAAGAAAGTTAGTAATTATGAAGGATATTATAGGCAAAGCAACAAATTGGAGCCCAACAAAATGGTCCATTAAATCACTGACACTAGTTGGGAAACATTTAGCTTTTCATGTTACCTTGACTTACAGTGGATGAAGAGTCAACTTCTATGACAGGTCACTTTCCACTTGACCCCCAGCAGCATGGGAACCACACATTCTTTGGAAGCTTCTATATCTTTTCTCTTAATATTATAAAACAGAGCCAGTTTGGTATACTGGTCAAAGGCACCAGGCTAGAAACTGGGAGACCATGAGTTCTAGTCCCGCTTTAGGCACAAAGCCAGCTGGGTGACCTTGGGCCAGTCACTCTCTCTCAGCCGCGATGGTAAACTACTTCTGAAATCTTGCCAAGAAAACTGCAAGGACTAGTCCAGATAGTCACCAGGAATCAAGACTGACTCAAAGGCGCACACACACACAAAATTACAAATGTCTCCTTTTTCAGCAAGTTGGACAAGAAAACTATTTTAAAAATTACATATGGGGGAATACAATGTCATTTAAACATTGACTGAAATAGACCACACACACACCCCACACAAAAGAATAGTGTAAGTCAAGACTATTTTCACAACCAAGAATTCTTTCTTTCTTTCTTTCTTTCTCTTTCTTTCTTTCTTTCTTTCTTTCTTTCTTTCTTTCTTTCTTTCTTTCTTTCTTTTCTCCTCATTTCAAGGGCCATATGAGGTCTGGTCATTGTGTGAAATGTTCAGCTTTCCCTCACACATCCAGTTTAGGGCAGCTATACTAAAGTTCAAAAATTAAGCCTACTTGAGCTTTAAAAATGGAGTGAAATCTTACCTGAAAAACTGCACAGTTGAACACTGGTGATATGTCACTTAATTTTAACAGAATGTAAGGGTGTGTGTGTGTGTGAGGGACTCCACAGGCCACAAAAATGCAACAGGGGTGAGGTTCATGTAGGCTAAAGAAAGAAAGGCAGCCCACTGGAGACTCCAATGGGAAGAGTCTATACAAGTGTTTCTCAGTCTCAGAACTTTAAGATGTGTGGACTTCGACTCCCAGTATTCCCCAGCCAGCCTTTGTATAGAAACACTGGTCTATACAAAGGGCCAAATTTACCAAAAGTTGACTCAAGTGACATGCAGGCAGGCATGTAAAGAGGGATGGGATTTCATCCTGATCATGCCTGCCATTTAGACACTGTTGACCTCCCTTCTGTGGACACCCCTGTACTGGGCTCAAAGGAGGCACCTATTACCAGTTCTCTATTCAACTTTCCATGTAGCAGCTGAAATTAAAGTAGCACAAATCAGTTTGCTTTCACTTATACAGCTGCCAGCAACCTTGACCCACACCAACACTGTGTTCAGCTTTGTTTTGACTCTCAAGCAGGTTTACATAACTGCCTGTATAACAACCAATGTCCATGTGACCAATTAGGAGATATGATGATCCATGGAAATGTATTTTATTCTATGAGTATATTACAAATTAGGTATCAAAACAATTGTGGTGGCAAAGAAACACAGTTGCAGAAACTGATAAAAATAACAACATCTCCAGCATAATGAGATGTTATTACTGCTAAAAATAACATTAAGAGCAGTGTGAAAGTGGATACAATTATCCAGAAAGGTGGTGTACTTAAGTAGAGCCTAGGCGATGCAAGGGAGGTTGGTCTCTTCCAGCTATGTGGGTCTATGACAGACAAACAATAGGGGCCAGAAAAGAAAGCAGACCGAGTGGAACAATGGCAGCTCCTTTTCTGAATTATTAATCTTGGGCCAAACGCTCAACAAAAGCCCATGTAGTAACAAGACAATATTCCATAGCTTAAAAAGAGTCAATACAATTTCTTCCTTTAAGTAAATCAAGGAAGAGAAATGCTGTGACAGTCTTCCTCACTACAGTATTCTCCAGATGGGTTGAGACTGCACTTTAGAGAAATCTCAGTGAATGTATCTGGAGAAGGATGTAGAAGAAGCTGTTTTTGGTAGCAAGTCCATAGTGCTTTTCTATTCAGTGCTAATTAAATGTCAGTGACAGCATTTATCAGTAGTAAAGTAGTCATACATCCTATAATAGGTACCTAATCAACATCTCTGAAAATATACGAATTGCCTTTGTTATGAGCATCACATTTCATTTGCAGGAGAGTGAATTGAAAATGACAGTTGTTACCTAATATTTTCATGAAGCATATACGCAGGACAGCAATGAAAATCAGGTATTTCATTTTGGTCTAGGCAGCTCAATCATTTTCCCAGTTTTGCATTTTAGCACTAATTCTGTACAAAAGGTTTTGAAGTCTTTTGCTGAGAAATGTTCAACCTGCCTATGATAGTGGGCAAACTGTGCACAAGTCAGCACAACTAGCCATCAATAGACAACAGGTTCAAGCATTATTTCATGTTTGCAATTCTATAGGTTGGCCCACTGGTAGAACTAGATACAACTTCTTGAGATAAATTGGAGCTGGATGACAGAATAACTGGTTGTGCTGTTTTACGTAAAGAAGCTTTCTGGTTCTTCATAAACCACGTAAATTATTTCAAAGAGGACGACATACAAGTATATGCCCTGAAAAACTGAAGAAGAAAACAGTGACAGCTTCTGCTCCAGTGAGTACACATTTAAAGGAAGCTGAAAGTTCTTCATGGCTGGGATTATCCATTCCCCAATAATAGCAATTTCTAAGGCACACTTTACACTTGGTTTTTTTAAAATGACAGAGTGCTGGATAGTTATGGGATCTGAGCTACCCTTGTCTCTGTCACAAATACACAAGCAGACCAAAGAAGCTGATTTATTTGCAGTCAGATTCTCCTGTGGAAGCTTCAGTGTCTTTGTCTCCAGCCGTCTTACAACTAGAACATGGAAAAGTCCCTTACAGGGCCAGACTTCTACTCTGTCTAGTTCACTACTGCCGATATGGACTTGTGGACAGAGAATCTTTCTCAACCCTGGCTGGAGAAGCTGGGGATCGAACCTGGGTTCTTTTGCATGTAAGGAATACGCTCTGCTGCTGAATTAAGTTTGGTCCTGACAAAAGAATGATTGGTGGGGAATTAAAAGACTATTCTTTTTTTCTAGCCCTGCTATGCATCTATTTCAGAGTATCCTTTTCTTTCTCATACTCTTTTATAAAGACATACCATAATTACGCTTGACTTTTAAGCACATTATTGTATTTCTGTACAGCCAGATTTAGACATACGGCCCCTGAATTTCCCTTGAGCTCTGTAAGTTATACGTAATTTTTGAGGACCTAGCCTAGTTTCACACACAATGTTTATCATATACTGTAGCAAACATTGTTTCACAATTTCAGGCTGCAGGTGGGGAATTGCATTCTCAGGTGATACCTGTATAAAATAGTCCTGAAAAAGAGAAAACTAGCATGTCAGGAAGATATATCCAATTGCAAAAAAAACCCCAAAAAACCCTCTATGTTCATTGCTAAAATGCTATGTATGTGTTTTAGAGATCACAGTCCATTTCATGCTTAATCAAGCATTCCCAAATATGAATGATTTGTGGAGGGAAAAACCCTTGCTAATCACTGCAGCTTCTGAATCTTGAGGATATGGCCACATCTAAACAAAGCATGAAAATCAGAGAGAATTAAATGTGCTTGTAAAGATCTCGGTTACTTTCTTCAATTAGACAGGAAATGAAGCAGCAAAGGAGAATTGATCGGCAAGTTACCAAACTAAGAACTCAGTCACTGTGACATTCATTCCTTTGGGTGGAAAGAGCCAGTGAAAAAAGATATTGCATAGAATTATGGCTACACTAAAACTGCTTAGATATCTTGTGTTATTCATACCCTTGTATCAGAATCTAAAACTTGTTTTCTTGTAACCAAAATTTGAGATGGCACTTAGCTTTTCTTCATGGCTAAGAGCTCCTGTTTATTCAATCAGAATGTGTTTCCTGAAGCTATATCTCAAATGAATTCCACTGGAGTAGGATTTCCCCCCCCTATCAATCCTCTCCCTAATCTCATAGCAAGAGTAATACCATTACAGTAATAAAAGACAGTAAGCTCCCCGATGAAAGATGGAGAGCTGATCGTGACTTCCCAGTTTTTCCCAACCACTATGGCTTATAGTCACAGTCTGGGCATTTAACATCCACAGTAAAGACAGGGAAGGGTAGAGAGTGATGTGATTGAGAGTTAGAGAGTGGGTTGAGCAGTTGGGGATAGAGGATGGTATGTTTGGGAAGCAGAGTTGTGAGGCTGGTTGAGTGAGTGAAGGTAGAGTGATGTGTCTGTGATGTTTGTAGGAGGTGAACTAACTGTTCCAATTTAGGGACACTGAGTGCTAAAACAGAAGCATCCTGAAGACCTGATCAGTCAGCTGGAAAGAAGACTGCATTATTGAAGTGTGAACTGAGGCCCTTTATTTCAGGAGAGGGAGGATGGGATGGGGGATGGGGGATGGTATGTCCAGTGGAATAAGGACAGGTACTACATCTCCATGGTGATGGGCAGGGAGAAATATGTTGGGAGCCAGGGAAGGGGCACTCTTGGGAAGGATGTGATTGATGTTCAATCTTCATTCCACTTTCCAGGATCATTATGAGAGGCCTGACTTAGCTTGTATTACCAAGACCTGGCTGGGCACAGAGAATCCCCCCTCTCAGAAATGTGCCCACCTGTATTTCAAGTATGGCACTAGCCATTATCCAGAGAAGGGGCAGTAGGGTGGCTGTAATTATTTGAGAGACCCTGTAGGCTTTAAGAGGCAGTGTTCCATAGATAGCCAGTTGTGAGAATCTGCTAATGAGATTAGGTTCTAGGGATTAGATGGGGCTGCTACTATACCAGCCTCCCTGCTGCATAGTGGCTTCACTATATGAGCTCCTTGAGGCCATGCCTGGAACATCCCAAACGAATGGTACTGTAGACCTTAATATGCCTTCTTCAGGCACAGATTAATGGACAGCTCAGGAATTCATGAACATCATGGATGTGTGCTAGGTGGTTATGGGGCCAACTCACAGTAGTAGTCACACATTAGTCTTGTTTTTAATCTCAGGACAATGGCAGCATGATTTGGATTGAAAGATACCACCAATCCTTTGTCATGGTGGGATAATTCTCTGTTAACCCTAGAGTTATTTTCAACCATCCCTTACCTCAAGGAGGAAGGACCTATTTGATTAGTTCATCCAAGTGCCTGATGGACCCTATTGGGTTTCAAAAGAAGCTTGGGGATGTTTCTGAGGCTCTGATGCATGTTGTGTCTGAGGTCTTGCTCACCATCTGAAATAAAGGGGTGGTCATGATCTTGGTGTGAATTGTGCTGCACAGCCTTTTTCTGTTCATAGATGCTGCAACACTCCATGATTCTCTGAGGAGCTCCAGCATACGAAATAGCAGAAGAAATGCCTAGAGTGCTGGTGAAGGAAAGGTAGGAATGGATCTGATCAAACACAGGTAAAATCAGGACTATCTTGTGGAGATAAATGCAGCAAAACATAATTATTTTTATGCTCTTATCACATCCACAGAGAGCTGTCCAGTAGCCTAGGGAAGGAGGGACCAGAAGAACATCTACAAGGCCTCTGCAAAGACTACTCTAGGCACCTGTCAGATAAAATGGCTTGGATTTGCTCTGAGTTAGACTCTGGCTCTGCAGGTGCCTTGAAGATGACTAGGGCACGGTCTACTGTAACTATCTGGGATGAGGCTGAACCTGTTAGTCCTGAGGAAATGGACAGGATCCCCAGTGTTTTAAGTGCAGCACATATATATTAGTGCTATATATGTCACTATGGGTTGGTTAAGGCCTCCTTAGTATCAAACGGAAGTAAATGAAGGAGACAAACTCTAGCTCTTAAAGAGGTTGTAGTCAATCCCCTTCTAAAAAAAACCTTCCCTGGACCCAACAACCCTGAACAATTCTCATCCAGTTTCCAACCTTCCCTTCTGGGGAAATCTGTCAAGAAGGTGGGCAGCTTGCAACTACAAAGGACCCTGGATGAAAGGGATTATCTGGACCCCTTCCAGTCAGGTTTCAGACTGGGATACAGCACTGAGACAGCACTAACTGCCCTTTTAGATGATCTCTGATGGGGGCAGGATGGAGGTAGTACATCCATTGTAGCCCTTCATGATCTCTCAGTGTCTTTCAATGAGTTATGAGGTTTAGGAGTGGGAGGTACAGCATTATATGGGTTCTCCTCCTTCCTCCATAGCTGGTTCCAGTTGGTTTTAGTGGTGGGGAGAGAAATCTAGGCCAAAGCCCCTGTATTGCAGGGTTCCCTAGGCCTCTACTGCCTCTCTGCTCTACAACTATATGAAATCATTGGGTGAGGTCATCATAAGTAAGGGGTCAGTTATTATCACCACACTGATACTCAGTTATATGTCTCCACCACTCAGTTATACATCTCCAGTATGTGAAGACATATAACTGAATGCAACTTAGGCCAATCTAGTGATGCTGTCAAAGTTCTTTCCCAGTATCTGGAGATTGCTAGACTTCAGCTGAACAAGCAAGCAGCATATAACTAACAAGACCAAGTGGCTGGGGATTTTTGGGTTCTCTGATTATGAGGACTCTCCGGCTTTGGTCCTGGGTGGGCTTACATTCCCCCAAAACAGAACTGGTGCACAATTTGAGGGGTCCTCTTGACTCTTGGCTCCTGCTGGAAGGGCAAGTGGCAGCCATGCCCAGGAGGGCCTTTGCACAAATCCACCTTGTGCACCAACTGCACCTGTTCTTGTGTCAGGAGGCTCACAGATATCTATACCCTAGTCCCCTCCTGTCTAGACTACTGCAATGCACTTTACATGAAAGCCACCCAGAGGCTGCAGATTGTTCAGAATGCAGCAGCACAAGTAGTTATGGATGTATCTCAGTGTGCCCATGTAACACTATTGCTTTGCAAGCTGCTCTGGTTTCCTATAAGCTTCTGGGTGCAATTCAAGGTGCTAGCTATCCCCTATAAAGCTCTTCATGGCACAGGGCTGGGTTATCTGCAGGATCAATCACCTCCAATTGTTTCTGCTCAGCCTATGAGATCCAGTAAGAATGGGCATGCTTTGGGTCCTTTCCACAAAACAATGTCATCTAATGGGACCCCAGGAGCCTGCTTTCTCTGTTCCAGCTATAGAACATAATTGCCCCTGAGCTTCAGATGGTTCTGACCCTTCACTCGTTTCCCAAGTCTCTAAAGACCTGACTGGGCCAGACCTTGGGGACAGCCCATATAATATGTAAGACCCTTGTATATTATTGTTGGTTGCATATTCAGCCAGATGTTTAGACTAGATTAGGCATTTTTATCCATCTATCAAGTCCTTCCCAAGGACCTGGGATAGGCAGATGTGGTTGTTTGATGGTGTTAAAGGTATCGTTGCAAGATGTAAGCGTTCCAAGTAAAGCTGCCATCTGCAATTGACTGATGGTGATTTTGCCAATGCCGGTGGTCTTCAAGTGGTGCTCCAGATGTTGGGGATTGCACCTACGGCATCTATAACTATTGGTACTATCTTTGCTTTCTTTTGCCATAGTCATTCTACTTCTATTTGCAGGTCTTTATATCTTGTGACTTTTCTCCAGTTCTATTCTGCTGTCTCCAAGTATTGCAATGTCCACTCTCCAGACTTTTTTGTCTTTCTTATCAACAATTGTTAAGTCTGGGGTGTTGTGTGGCAGGTGCTTGTCTGTTTGAATTCTAAAGTCTCAGAGGAATTTAGCCTCTTCATTTTCTATTACTTTGTCTGTTTTGTGGTCCCACCAGTTCTTGCTTGTAGGCAAATGGTATTTCTTGCAGATATTCCAAAGCATCATTGTTGCTACTTTGTCATTGTTTATAGTCAGTCTGTGCGATCTTGCAGCAGGTACCTAGGTGATCCACTGTTTCTTCAGTTTCATTGCAGAGGCAGAATTTGCTCTCTGTGCTGTCTTCTCAGTTTTGGCTTTGTATGCATTTGTTCTTAAGGCTTGATCTTGTACAGCTAGAATTAGCCCTCTGTCTTTTTCTTCAACTTTCCTGGTCTCAGCCATTGCCAGGTCTTGTTGTTATCTGCTTTGCCTGCTAGTTTTTTTGTGTACTGGTCATGTAATACTTTGCCTTGCCATGTCTCTTTTCTATTCTTCATTTGGTCTTTCTTGAAGGCCAGTTTGGTCTCTTCAGTATTCAGTAAGCCTTCATGGCATACTAGCTTCAGTGCATGTTCTTCAATGTCCTTCAGATATTCTTCTAATGCCCTTTTTTCCCCTTCAACTGTCTGGTGTACTTGCGACATTCCATACCCACCTAGGTTCCTTGGTAAGCAGAGTCTACCAACATTGCTGGGTGAATGAAGGACATGATTCATTGTCATTATTTTTCTGGTCTTTGTATCCAGGGCTTCTACTTCTGCTTGAATCCAGTCCACTATTCCAGCTGTGTATCTAATAACTGGAATGGCCCAGGTATTAATTGCCTTGATGGTGTTTCCTCATCAGAGTTTGGACTTTAAGGTCTTCTTCACTCTCATGATATATTCACTCATAACCTTCTTTTTGGCTTCAATATGCTTGTTGTTGTCGGCTTGAAGGATGTCCAGGTATTTGTATTGATCTTCTTCATCCAGGCTCTTGATGTTATTTCTATAGGGCATCCTGATTCCTTCAGTTTTCACTATTTTTCCCTTGTTGATGAAAAGGTGGCACATTTGTCCAGTCCAAACTCCATTGCAATATTTTGGCTGCATATTCAGACAGTGTTGAGCAGCAATTATATTTCAGATGGTGTTTTTCTGTACAGCTTCAGATCATCCATGTAAAGGAGGTGCGATAATCTGGCAGATGTTTTTGATGTTTGATAGCCATGGCTTGACTTGTTCAGTATTGTTGACAGAGAAATCAATGCAATGACAAACAGTAATGGTGATAGTGAGTCTCCTTGAAAGATTCCTTTCTTGATATTAACCTCTCCCAGTCTATCACCATTGACCAGCAACTGTGTCTTCCATTGTGCCATTGATCTTTGCACAAAGCTTCTGATGTTTCTATTGATTCCTGTTATTTCTAGGTACTTGATTATCCAATCATGTGGCAGGGAGTTGAATGCCTTCTTGTAATCAATGCAAGCTACATTCAGGTTGGTCTTCCTTCTCTTACAGTTTTCCAAAATCAACTGGTCAATTAGGAGCTGATCTTTTGTTCCTCTGCTGTTTGGCGGTTTCCTTTCTGCTCAGATGGAAAGAGGTTGTTTTCAACTAGATGCAGCTACCACACTAGTTAGCAATTTGAAAGTTGTTGGCAAGCAGGAAATTGGCCTGTAGTTGCCTGGTGCTGCCCCTTTGGTTAGATCTTTCATTATCAGATGTTAACCAATCTTCAATTTCACTTCCTTGCAATATGTTGTTAAACTGTTTGGCAATGAGTAGGTGCAGAGCAGTCAGATGTTTCAACCAAAAACCATGCAGTTCATCTTCACCTGGTGCTGACCAATTCTTGATCTTCCTTGCCCTTTTCTCCACCATTTCTGCTGTTATTACTAGTTCTTTCATTTCAGCTTCTTTTTTATTCTTATCCATCTCCTTTATCCAAGCTGCATTCTTGTTGTATTTCTTTGGGTTGTCCCAAAGCTGTGCCCAGAACTGCACTGTTTCTTCTTTGTCAGGTGTCAGCTGGTTCATTGCAGTTTCTCCATTGATGGACTGGTAGAAACGTTTCTGATTCGACTGAAATTGGAGATTCTGCCTGAAGTGTGCAATTTGAGCTTCATATCTGCTGATCTTTTTGGCTATGACTGTTATTTGCTGCTTTCTTATTTCCCGTGCTTCTTTGATCTTCCTTGTTTCTAGGTGATATTTCTTGATCAGGTATTCTTTGGTCTTGTTCTTCAGCTTCTTTTCTTTCATCTGTTCTAGCTTGCTTGCATGTGATCTCAGCATGCTGATCTTATTTTCCGACTTGATCTTCCATTTTGGTGGTGCACTGTTTGGCTTTTTTTCTTGTTTGTTGATTTTGCATCCAAGGTATTCGGTTATAACTGCAGCCATGCTGTACATTAATTGGTTTGTTTCTCACAGTGAGCTGGTACTTATATTTGATATTACAGTATTGGCATCTTTTAATACTTGTGCTAGCTGTTTCTTTGTAACAAGTTTCAATGAAGGCAACCTTATTCTGTTCTTTTTGTGCTGTTCTAGATGCTCAATTATTCTTTGTTTCAATTCCTCTTGCTTTTTTTAGTTAGAAGGCTTTGTTTTTTCTGCGGAAAAGGCAGAGGAGAGGGTGCCTGGTTTGGGAATGAAAATGATTCAATAGCTACTCTGGCTTCCTCTATTGCTGACTCCCCCCGGTTTGCCTTTACAACTTCTGAGCTACTTCTGGCAAGGCTTCAATTTCTTTGCCTGCAGTTCTTCCAATTCTACTTCTGTGAATACTTTATTTCGTATTATTATTATTATATAATTATTATTATAATACAATACAATACAATAATATTATAATACTTATAAGTATATTATTATTATTATTATTATTATTATTATTATTATTATATATTATTATTACTGTATTGTATACAGTATATACTGTATATTTTGATTGGCCTTGACTGCTCCCGTTACTGGTATCTCCATTATTCTGTCATCTTGTTTTTTATGTCCAGAAAGTTTATTATATTATTTTATATTATTGCATTCTTAATTCCTTGTTTTCATGTTTATTGATCTTGTAAGTTGCCCAGAGTCTAATAAATCAAATAAACAAACGGCAGAAGGAAGAAAGTCTGGCAGGTTTTCAACAAGTCTAATGGCCAGACTTGACAATCAGAAAAGATCATCTGTAAAGCACAGTTGAACTTAGAGCCAAATCAAGCATAAGCTTTCAAACTTCCCTGTTCTCTGTGATAATCAGGCACGTGGCAACGGCCCCCGGCTGCCCAGCCTTTGTGGTGACCCTTGCGTTTGCCGAGGCCCTGACTCTGGATGGCAATAAAATTCTGCTTATGTCTGTCATGAAGCTAGTGCTGGGTGATGAGCAACATATAGGAAAACTTTAATAAACACACCTGTAGTTGCAATTATTACTTATCACGAGCATGACGTGGGGAAGCAAGTCAGTTTGCAAAGCTGTAAAAAAAAACCCCTAATTATATTTGGTCAGGTTGTAAATTGGGCCGATTCATCATTTGCGTATTTTGTGATCAAAGAAAAAGAGTACGCTGTATATAAGGTGTTTAATTTGAAAGTGGATTGAGTTTTGATTCATTCTCAGTTAATCAGCACAGGAACATATGAAAAAACAGTATTTCCTTATTAAGGAAACATTACGGCCCACTCTTAAATAACTAGTAGTATGAAATAATAATGCTCAGCTCATACAATTTGCTGTTCCATAATTGGTTTGCTTTACTTTGGGTTAAATATCAGTGCCAAAACCAATCACTAGGGTTTGGTAACCATCATTTATAACTTAGTATGTTATGAAACAAGACAAGTGTGGTTTATTCAACTGTGGCTTAGCCTGATGCGTAAATAGAATCTAATAGTAATAATTACTCAAAACTAACATGTTTAAACATGAAAGCCATAAAACAAGGATAAAAAAACCAATGCAGAAGTTATTATTTTTCTGTTTATGTAAACCATTTTATCCTTTGTTATTATAAAGGTCTCTGACAAAATGAAACGAGTAAGAAATAACAATGTACCATGAGAGGCTGCAAAACTACACCATAGTCAGCAGCAATATATAATAGAGCAACTCAGAGCTAGAATCACAAAACAGTTGAATGCAGTAATTTCTCTTGAAGGCCTGAGAGTATACATTTAATAGACTCAAAATTATTCTCAGAACGTAATGCCCAAAATGACTGATATTTGATATTCTATAATGATCTTGGATTTCCACTTTACATTGGGAAAAAATGGATTGATTAAATTATTATGAAACCTGATTTTACAGTACATACTGTCACCCCTTCGAGGTAGGCCAGGTCAGGAAATAATCACTACTAGAAATACTAGAACTCTAGTTTATTGATACAGGCTTTAATAACAGAATCTTGAAAGCCTGACCATGTATCTCCTGCCCTCCCTTCCTCTGGTACCAAAGAGAGTCAAGGCGGGGCAATCTTAAGTTTCTTTCTCATGTTTTCTTCTTTTCCTGTATTAAGCTCATGTTTTACTAACAGTCGCTGCATCTTTCTATAAGGTACCTCCTGTACTTTTTACGTATCCATGTATAATTCTATATATCTACATATACAATAAGCTTGCAGAATTGAAATATACAGTGGTACCTCTAGTTACGAACTTATCCGTTCCGTGACTCTGGTTGCAACTCGAGTTGGACTCAAGTCGAGGTAAAGTTTCCCATAAGATTCAATGTAAATCCGGTTAATCCGTTCTGCCCTCCGAATTTGGTCGCACCACGAGGCAAATTTCCCCATAAGGTTCAATGTAAATACGGCTAATCTGCCCTCCGAATTTGGTCGCACCCCGAGGTAAATTTCCCCCATAAGGTTCAATGTAAATACGGCTAAACAGTTCTGAAACATATGCATTTTATTTTTAAACCTCAAAAACCTTCCAAACGCCACAAAAACCTTCCAAACGCCACAAAACACACCACAAGCCTCACCGAACGTCTCCTTGCTACCGCGATCTCACCCACAGGAAGCCACGACTGTGTGGCAGCAGGGAAAATGGCCGTGGATCCAGTTCGTAAGTAGAGGCAAGTTCGTAAGTAGAGGTAAATTTTTGGGGCCGGAGCTGGTCGTATCTCGAAAAATTCGTAAGTAGGGGCGTTCGTAAGTAGAGGTACCACTGTAATTCGTTTATTTCATTTAAACAATCTGTATGACCACCCATGTCACTGCTTTGCCTCTGGGCAGCTAACAGTAAATAAAACCAAAAGACAACAACAATCCAAATCATTAGAAAGAATGACAGCCACAGGCAAGGTGCAACGTACCAGAAGTCTGAAAACTGCCCTCTGTTTTACAGGTCAGTATGAAACAGCCAAGCAGCAAGCAACTAAACCAAACACAGCTCACCTAACAATCTGGTCCCAGTGCTTGTAGGGGGGGGGGGGGTCAGGTCTTTAGAGCCCTACAAAGGGCCAGCAGGGACAGGGCCATCCAGATCTCAGGGGGATGCTGTTCCATGTGGAGGCCCATGCAACCAAGAAGTCATGTCTCTGTTAGGATTTTCTCATAAAAAAAAGTTTATCTCATTATCTGTAAAACTATGTTTAGGCTAAAACTATAGTCATGTAACAAACTTATTATTGTTAATATAACTTATTATTGTGTGTTGTATACATATACTACTAATTATTGCCACCTATTGGCATATATATGTTAGTTATTCAAAGAATGACATTATAACTAGAACATTATATGCCCAGCCTCACAGTTGTTTTAACGTTAGCCGCCATATAGTTATATAGTTTTATGGGTTATATAGTTATAACTAATAACCCAATAATATACCTCTTCTCTGAGAGTTTTTGGCTAGAGACTTTATGTTTATAGATAAGTCTTAGATGCTAAATTTATGAGAAAACGTGTTTTTTCCTATATTTTATATACAACTTATATTTTATATAAGTTTATAGTTTTAAGTTTTACATTTTTATCAATAAACAACCAGATAATATATATTTTCTGGCTGAGTTTCTTTAAAAAACAAGTTATAGACATTATAGTTTACAAACCTCTCATGCTGATATATATTTTTTCCCTAGACAAAGTTTTTCTGAGAACATTGCTATACTTTACACAACAGTCTCCTGGGTCCCACAAGATGGCACTGCTTAGTAGAAGAGACCCGGAGCATGGCCACCCTGTCAGATCTGGTGGGATAGGCAAAAACAGTTGGAGACAGGAAGTCCCACAAGTAACCTGGCCCTGTACCAGGTAGGGTTTTATAGGCAATAACCTATAAAGAAACTTACTGGGAGCCAGTGCAGCTTGTGAAGCAATGATGTTATATGAGCACATCATGACATGCTCAAAATGCCTGTGCTGCCTCATTCTGGACCAGTTGCAGCTTCCAAATGCTCTTCAAGGGCAGTCCCATGTAGCGTGTATCACAGTAGTCCAAACAGGAGGTGACTAAGGCATGAGTGACTGTAAGTAGCATTCTGCCACTTTTATCATCACAAGGTAACTCTTAAGAAAGGCTCTTACCCTTGCTCAATCAAGTTCATTCTTTGTTTTCTTCCAGCAGCACTCTAGGTGTTACTTATGTCATTTCACCACCTGGAGTTCTCTGAAAACCAGGGGGCTCTCTGGGATCCACATACATCCATAGGAACGATTCAACCTTTCATTCCGTACAGCAAGTAACGCCTTGGTTAAATAATTTACCAGAGCCTCAGGGACAACCCCAAGTTCCCACTGAAACCCAACAGGATCCATCAGGTGCTTGGGGCAGACTGATCAAATTGGTCTTATCTCCCTGCAGCAGGGTGGAGCCCCTGGGAACTCCGAGGCTAACAGGGAGTGATCTTACCTGACAGAGACTGATGGCAACATTCCCCAATTCCAGATCATCTCACCATTGCCCTGAGATAAAAACAGGCCTAATGTGTGACACCCACTGAGATTTGTGTTAGGTCCACAGTTAGCATAGTGGCCATGAACTCCTAAGCCACCTCCAGGTCTGCATCCAAGGAAAGAAGATAGAAGTCCCACAATATCATAAGCTTGGGGAATTTCAACACCAACCCATGCACAGCTACCAACTGTTCAATTTTAAATTTAGTAATAATGTGTTTTTCAAAGCAGTCATGGAGGTAGAGAATGAAGGGGGAAAAAGTGTGATGTTAAGGTGTTTATTTAAATGTTTTTAAGACAACCACACAGCAGGTAAACATAAGTTTAAACATGAGAACTGATTACTCCATCACAGCTGGTTTCCCATTAGGCTTCAGATGGGGAGGGTCATTTAAGGGATCTTTCAGGAAATGTTCCTGCATAACCAAGGGTGATAATTTTCTTTTAAAAACTTTGGACTAAAAGAACACAATAGCTTATTGAGTACTAAGTAGGAAGCAAGCTTGCTACTCTAGGGAAACATGTATTAAATTGTATTAAATATTACCCAAAGTACAATTTAACTCAAAATATATTAGGCTTCCTCTAGGCATATGGTGCATCAGTTATCACTATGTACATTTAAAGCTGAAATCCCTGCCATGTTACCCACATTCTTTTGACAGCATGTTTGAACTGCTACTTGTACTTCGAAGGAACAAATGGTGACTAGAGAACATGTTCCTGACTTCCACAAGTTTCCCATCAAAAATCCCATGTCTAGCTGCCATTTGCCTCAGAAGATATTTCAAAGCATTGCTCAGTGTGGTTGATTTTCATCCAGAATGAAGACAGCCATACTTAATTTGACCCCTAGGCTTCACTGTGAATGCATTGGGAATGAACAGGAAAATGGCTTTCTGTTCTCTTTTAAATAGCTTCTGGGAAAGAACTGGCCAGGTTACGCCTGGATGGTGCATTCCATGAGATCTGGATGCCAGTGACTAAAAAGTCATGTGACAAACAGGAATAGGGTTGGTGTCTTGCTGGCCATAACTCTGTACATGCTTCCACCAGGATGGATCACATTCCTTCAGTTCTTTCATATCCAGGGTATTTCTACATGTGTCCTTAACTGGGTTCCCTGATAATGCTTCTGGTGACTATCTAGATATGTTGGGTTCAGTCTGGAGTCTGAGCTGTACCCATGGAAAAATTGCACAATTAATTCACGGGGCTTGGACACTACAGCTTACCACTATATTTAAGCAACAGTGGGCCATACCCCCATTGTAAGTTTTATAGCTGAACCACTCTGGTTTAGATGCTTTTGTTTTGATCCCAGTGATAAGGGGATTCTAAAATGGGAAGGTATTTTAATACACTAGCACAAGTCAGTCTAATATCATTTATTTGGGGGGGGGGACAGAGACTGATATGACTGTCATCGTATTGAGGACTTTAGCATGGAAGAGTGATTTTTCTTCTGCAAGCCCTCCTTCTAGTGGAGATTTGGTCTTAGGGTCCCAGGTGAAGTAAGAAGAAGAGATTGACAGGAGGGGTCACAAAGGAAAAGCAGCTTTTAGGTAGAACGGATAAAGCACTAAGAATGAGCACAGCACTCAAAAAGGAGCATTTCATAAAGTATTTCATAAATTTTCTCTTGCAAACTTCCTCCTCACTACTGGGGCAAACCTTTTATGGTTTCCAAACATAATTCCACTCTCAAAAATGTTGACTCAAGATATTTTGGTGCCCAATGAAAAGCACAATGTGTGTCCCCTCTTAATGCTAATGGGCAAACATTCTAAAAGGTGTTGCTGCATTATGTAGGCATCATTTCCAGTTTCCAGTTATTCAGTTATTCTCCCCCACTCCAAAATTCTGCCATCTCTAAGCAATATGTTTCACCTTACTACACAGTAGAGCCAATTTTGGTGCTCAGCAGTTTCTTTTGGTGGCCACGATAGATAACAGTAGCAAATGATATAAACTTCATGACCAAATGACATCAGATGACAGCCTGCTCTTTTTACCATACTAAATCTGATAGAGAAAACAAGGAAATATCCTTTAATTTCAAAAGTCCATCTGTCATGCCATGCTTACTCACCAATTAGCAACAGCTGCTCTGCCCTTATAATGGAACTTAGGAAAGGAAAAATTGTGGAGATTATCTTTACAACATAATTAGCAAGCCATAAAAATCGTCTGCTGCCATCATCTAATGATCCCAAAAATATATCTGCAAAATAATACTATTCCATTCTAACTAGGAATTTGCTTTATTTTTGTTTGAAGCTGGCAGTGAAAAATATAAGCAGTGAAGTTCTTAAGATCACTGCAGGTTGCCAAATTAATTATCTGCATTCTAACTAATGCAGAGATTTATTTGGTTCTCCTGGAGCCTAATTACATTTGCCCAACTGGACATTTTAGTCAACTGTAGAGGTGTGAAAAAAATTATTCCCAGATAATTATGCACTCTTTTTCTTCCACATCAAGATAATTATGCTAAATGAAATTATATTGGGCCACATGATATGGAATTTTTATGGAACAATGTCCCAGTTGCATGAGTTCCTAGATCAGTTTGATGATTTGGATGTTTCACATAGGAATCCAACAGATATTTCACACCTAGGAGGATTGGTGCTGAATGAACAAATATCTGAATCTGGAAAAAAATTGAGACAAGATTAGCACTCTAAGGTTGGAGCTGTTGAAATGTTGTTTTGAATGCTTACATTATTAGGAATTTTTAATGCATTCCAATTTCCATTATTAGAGGTATTAACCTAAACATAGAAAACCTATCTCTCTGGAAAATTTTGATCTATTTGCCTGGAGTGGCAAAACACATGCCTTAAGTATAGTATAATCCAGAAATTTGAAATCAAGAAATCAAGCAACTCATTACTAAATCATGATTATAAACCTATACCATGAACACAACATGAAATAAATACATGTCTTGAATATATTAGCTGCAACTAATACAGTAACTAAACGAAATGGACACATTGACCCAGCTTTCCTAGCAATCGTATGCTAAGAGTTTGCCATTGCTTTCTTCTGAGATTTTCCCATCCATGTTTTAACTAGGCTCAACTCTGCTTAGCTACAGAGCCCGGAGGAGGATAGCCAGGTGCTGCCATGTACTGAGACACATGGAAAAAATAAAGCATCTAGTAACACACACAGTTGCAACACAAATATCTAATTCAACAAGCTTGTATCACAAGGTTGTTACAACAAAAGAGGAAGAACACTATGACAAAATATATTTCCACTTATATATTCTTTATCTGAACAGAACAATCCTTCTAATGTTCTGTGGTTGCCAGTCCTCATGATGGATTCAGGGTTGTTGGGGAATTTTTTTGTATTCACAGGGGAGTTATTTTATAAAACTCCTGCTGAATTCAGCTGGAACACTTGCTGACAGCTTGAATGGCATATTAGTTCTAAGCAGAACATGAATAGTTCCAGAAATAGCAGAATAGAAAGTAACTGCTCAAGAAGCATCATACAGTGCATAGAAAAGGAAAACTGAACTGGCCATTGGTTAAAAGGCAGTATAAATTGTACATTTTGATTATTACCTTTATCTGTGCCAATAGTAAGATAAAGTTGGGGGGGGGGAACTGTTTGGAAGACCAGATTTTTTTTAATGTGATGCACATGAAATTGATCAAACCATTACAAATTAATCAGCACAGGCAGAAGTTTAACATCATTTTGTGTTGATGCAGAAGAAAGATTGTACTTGGGATGCTGAAGAATTTCATTCATTCAAATTCATGATTCTGGGTTTAATATGTAGTCCTTGAGACTGCAAGTTTGTCTACATTTTAGGATGCAGTTCTCAGCTAAAATAATGCATATAGTCAAGGAGATGGAATACCAAACCAAAGATGATTCCTGGATACTAAGATTAGATGGAACAACTAAGCACTGATGAGGTAAACATATATTTACAACCTAATCCCAAACTATAGTATAGATGCTGGTTTCTTACTCTCTAGCATGCAATAAGCTTCAGGTATACTAAAACAAAAGTTACACTAATCAAACATTGTTTGTCTTTTCATGCATACATTATTAAAATAGGTTGTCTTATAAATTAGTGAGCAGTTGCACACTTTACATGAAAAGGTAAATACCTATCACTAATTCAGACATGTGAAGATATCTGTATACTATGAGCTACACCCTCTCTCATCAACAAAACAAAACATTCGGTTTTGAGAAATTGTTTGGTAATAAGAAACATTGGTTGCTGCTTTAGGGTTATCAAGGAAGAATGTATACAAGAGGCAGTGGGGGGAAAAATTAGGAAGGTCTCAACAGAATGCAGCAAAACACTTTTGCCTGTATATACTGTTCAAAACCCAATTTCATGTGATAATATCCAAATACTGATTTCCTAAAATGCAAGTGAGTCAGACAGATATACAACGTAAGAATGACACTGAATAATTTTCAACCACACTGAGCTTTAAAGAACTCCACAGCTGAGGACATTATGTTTCCTTTACTCTGGCTAGCGACTACTCATATTAATTTGACAGGGCTATGAAGAAATGTTGAGAAGCTGGTAAAAGGAATCACTTGGGTGGGTGGGTAGCCTGCTCATGAAAAAGTAATGAAGGAAAATTCTATGGGAAATGGGAGCATAAACCTTCAGTTGTATATCAAATGGTATACATCAGGTTTTGAGCTATGTATTTTACAATACAAAAAGAACTTGTCATTAAAATGATGACATTTTATTAAAATGAATAACCCCATTTTATTTTTATTTTTTTGTTATACAATACAAATTTATCAGGAAGAAAGTCTGGAATTCAGTTGCTTTTCATCTAATTGTTCATCTTGGTTCGTCACTGTATTGCAAGAAAACAGAGTTTGGCGTGGTAAAGAACTAAAACCCCCTACATCAAGTTGAAAGTACTCTCATATCACTACATAAGAAAGCACAGAAAAGAGAAATTGAACTGATACAGGCAGCTCAGCACTCATTCTTTACAGTATTTGCTTTGACAGAATTTTGCAAAAAGTACATAACATCTATGACCTATTCTTGCCTATCTCCAATACCTCCTATAGATTGTGCAGGTACATTACAAAATGTTAGCTGACCACAACAACCTAAGACAGGAAGTAGGTGACCACAAACTATTGTTAGGAGAAATGATTTCACAGAGAGAAAAGTATGGCTTGTGCTGATAGAAGAAGGAAATGGAGTTTTGAACGAAGACAAAATGTCACTCCATATACAGAGAAGTAGGATACAGGCCCAATGAGAAGGATGGGAATTTAAATAAGTCTACCATTTTATGATTATATAAGAGTGACAGTTAACAACATATGCCATCAAAGGCTGTATGCATAATTCTGCATATATATTTCTTTAGAAATAATTATATTTACTCAAGGTAGATGGCCTAGAAATCCTTTCAATATCTATCTATTCCTTCTACCCTTCCCATCATGCTATTGCCTTTCAGGTAAGAAATTATATGCAAAGCATGAAAGTAGAGGAAGCAAAAGAAATTATGGCATGAGGTAAGAAAAGAAAATCTACTTTATGCCAACACCATTCACTTCATACTTTCTAAACTGGCAAACCATCCATGCTTTCATCAAATTCATACTCTTCACACATTGTCTTTTGTTCTTTAAACTTCTCATCTCTATCTTTTTCTGGATCTCATTAACATCATCCAGCCATGACTCCTTCCTCTCAATGCAGTTACCCTTCATGTATTTATTTTGTCATTCATATCTCATTCATTCTCTATATAAACCAAATGACCTCAATCTATTTCCTTCATACTGGTCACACACTTTTTTATTCCATCCATTTTCATTCATTGCCCATTAATTCTCAACCCTATTTCTCCTTGTTTTACCACACATTTCTTCAGTATCCTATTTCCTTCCTTTTTAGTTTCTCCTGATATACCCACTTCCCATTTCCATATACCAAAGTAGGCAGAAGCACACTCCTGTATATATCTGTTTTCATTTCTTCAACAAGCATTCATTCATCATAAGAAAGTACATGCTACTAACTACCTTTCCACCATATGAGCATGTCTTAAATTTCTCCATCTTTAGTCAGCATTCTACCAATGTTCAAAAATTCATCTGTTTCCCCATTTTTTTTATTTTTTGCTATTTAGCATCAGATATGACTGAGGGAGTATAACCATCCCATTAACTAAATAAATATATGGATAACTTGTAAATATCACTCTATTTCTTCTGACAAACCCACCTTCCTTGGTATGTGAGTAATTTTGAAACTCATGCTTCACTTGCACATCCAATATACTTCTACCATCACCACAAGTATTCCTTATACACTGATCCATAAATATATTAGACAACCAAGAATATATCATACATCTTACTCTTTGCTCAGTGTGGAATGATATACTAAGAATAGCATTTATTCCCACATATCATATATTGCTCTTACTGCATTTAGTAACCTTTAAGCCCACATTCATACAATAATCCATAATTCAAGTCTATTCACCATCATTTGCTTTCTCTGAATAAAGATACAATAAACTTTCTTTCTCAGTTTTCTTTGTTTCTCAGTTACATGTGAAGAGCCATTCTCTAGCTGCACATACTCTGCCCAGCATAAATCCATACTGCACTTCCCAAATTTTGGTCATTGTCATTGTCACATCTCATACCATTTCAATCAGAATACAGGCAAACACCTTTCGAGGAACACTTAACACTTGTAGTTTCCACATTCATTCTTCTCACCTTTTCCTTTATTTAGAGGGAAAATAAATGCATTCTTCAAATCATCATGCATCAATGCAGCCTTCACACATTTTAAACAAGTAGCATAATCTACACTTATAGCCTTATTTTTTCCACAATTTCTCAGAATTTATTACTCCCTTTTCATCATTTTTAAAACAGAACTACAATAGGAACATAAAAAGCATGAACATGGAAAAGCTCAGCATAGTGAAAGATGAAATAAAATGACTACAAATTGACATCTTAGGCATCAGAGAATTGAGATTGGACACTTTCAGTCAGATCACACCATTTATTACTCAGGACATGAAAAACAAAAACAAAGAAGGAACATTGTTGCTTTTTATAGTTAGGAAGGGTATAGCAAGAACAGTATTTGGCTATAATGCAATCAATGCCAGATAATATTGATTAGACTTCATGGGGAACTGTTTAATATGACAGTTATCCAAGTTTATGTTCCAATCCCTGATGCAGAAGAAGGGAACATTGATGAGTTTTATGTTCATTTGAAATCGACAGAACATGCAAGCAAGATGTGCAGCTTGTGACTGGAGAATGGAATGCCAAAGTTGGAAACATGAAAGAGAAAAATGTAGTTGGATTGTATGGCTTAGGAAAGTGAAATGAAGCAGGAGACTGACTTATCAATTTCTGTCACTCCAATGATTTCTTCATAGCTAACACTGTCTTCAAACAACCAAAACAATGCCTTTATACATGGACAATTCCAGATGGAATATACAGAAATCAAATTGACTATATTATTGCTAAAAGGAGTTGAAGGAGTTCAATTATAGCATCAAAGACATGGCCAGGTGCTGACTATGAAAAAGATCACAAATAGTTCATGTGCAAGCTCCAAGTTAAGCTAAAGAAGAAGAAAGCCAGTCAGTTTCCACAAGATGTTCTTGAACATATACCCACCATTTTCAAGGAGAATATCAGGAATTGTTTTGAAGTCCTGAACCTCATTGATAGAGACCCAGAGGAATTATGGAATGAACATCAAAGAAGTTGTTAAGGATTAATGTGAAAAGAGACTTCCGAAAATGAAGAAAGCTAACTGGATGTCCGAACAAACCACAGAAATTACCAAGAAGAAAGAGAAGCAAAACCCAGGAAAGACAAAAATCTCAGAAAGGAACTTAACAAAGTGTTTCAGAGAGCTGTTCAAAGAGACAAGCAGCAGTATTACAACATCTGTAAAAACACTGAAGATGGAAACAGTCATGGAAAAACAAGGACAATTTTTCAGAAAGTCTCTGAAACTCAGAAGGAGGTTCCATCCTCTAATTGGTATGCCAAAGAACACCAAAGGACAGATAGTAACCAATTCAAAAGAGATCAAACTAAGATGGAAGGAGTATACTGAAATATGGCACAGTACAGATGTGTGTGTGCCAAGATAACTTAAAAAATACTGCATACTTACAAGAATCTCTACTATTAGAAGATGAAGTTAAATCTGCACTCTAGTCATTACCAAGTTAGAAAGCTACAGGAGCTGATTGAATACCCACTGAAATATGGCAAGCAAGAGAAGAAGTATCAGTCAATGTTCTAACCAAGCTATGCCAGCAAATCTGGAGAGCAACACAATGGCCAACAGATAGGAAAAGGTTGATCTACATTCCAATACTAAAAAAAGGAGACTTAGCAGAGTGTGCAAACCACTGTACAATATTCTTAATTTCCCATGCTAGCAAAATAATGCTTAGGATCATCCAATGCAGATTAGAGCCCTACATGGAAAAAGAAATGCCAGATGTTCAATCTGGCTTTAGAAATGGCTGAAAAATAAGAGGCATTATTGCTGACGCACCATGGATAATTCAAAAAGCCAAGGAATTCCAAAAAGAAGTCACTATTTGCTTCATTGATTATAGAAAGGCCTTCAACCATGTCAAGCCATGGAACGTGCTCAGAAAAAAATGGGAATCCCAGAACACATCATTGTCCTCATGACAAATTTATTTACAGGTCAGGAAGCCACAGTATGGACAGAACATTGAGAAACAGACTGGCTCCAGACTGGCAAAGGAGTACAACAAGGCTATATATTCTCCCCCTATTTATTCAAACTTCATGCTGAATATATACCGTATTAAAGGAAGCTGGGTTGAGCATGGTTTTAAAATTGGAGGAAGAAACATAACATGCGCTCTGCTGATACTATATTATAATGCAAAGGATCTGCAAGCTCTAATAATAAAAGTCAAGGAGCACAGTGCAAAAATTGGGACTAAAATTAAATATAAAGAAGACCAAACTAATGCCAATAGGTAGAACAACAATCTTTAGAACTGGCAAAGGAGATACTGAAGCTGTGAATAGCTTCTGCTTTTAGGATCAGCCAACAACAGTAAAGAAGAGCAGTTAAGAAATATGCCACAGAGTAGCACTTGGTAGAGCAGCCATGAAGGTGTTGGAAAAAATATTCAAATGCCATAGTATGTCTATATACAAAGATCAGAATCATAGAAGCCATGGTATTCCCTGTGATACTCTATGGAGTTGGACTTTGAAGAAGAAGAATATGAAGAGTATTGACGCTTTTGAACTTTGATGTTGGAGAAGACTCCTGAGAATAGCATGGACAGCCAAGAAAACAAACACATGGATCATCAAACAAATCAACCCAGAGTTCTCACTCAAGGCACAAATGACCAGGCTCCAATTATCTACTTTGGACATATTATGAAAATATCAAGCTTTCTGGAGAAGGCTGTAATGCTGGAAAAGGTAGAGAGAAAGAGAAGAAGAGGATGACCAAGGTGGATGGACTCAGTTGCAGTGGCAATGGATGCATCATTGGAAAACCTGAAAGACCAGGTTAGGGACAAATCATCATGGAGAAAATCTATCTATGTGGTTGCTAAGAGTCGACAACGACTTGATGGTATATCAGTCAATGAAATCAAGATCTATGATGCATGACTGAGATGCATTTAACTCTGAAAGTGGTTTATATTTTAAGATATATTTATATCTTAAATATATATTTATTCTTTTCCATTGTTTCAAGCAAATTTATATACTACTGAATAACTTTCTTTCACAGAGGCATCTTTCAATATTTTTAGTGCATAAATTAGAATTGCCTATTGGGAAATAATGGATTTAAATCTCCCCTCTTTCAGGCTTTTCAATGGGTATTTATTTAGTTTCAGCTACTAGATTGAGCTAGACATTTCAGAATTCAGGACCTCTTTTAGCTCACCTTGAAAACACCATCCTATTAAAATCCTAGTAAGCATTGACATCTTGTTTGTGCAAGGATCAGTGCACATATTTAATGCTGCAAAATACTTATAGAAAATAATGGGCTGTAGGTATAATTTTTAATTCATAAAAATCTCACATTATAGATAACTCCAGTGGAGGATAAATTGCTCCACTTATAATATTACTTTGGACCAACTTGGAGGACTCAGTTGAAGGTCCAAAGCCAGTAATGTATTTTATAGCAAGTTGCAGGAATCAGATGCAATTGAAATGAGTTATTTACACAATCTTTGAAATAATGAGTTTGATTGTTCTCCTCTTGTATATCAGTGGACAACTGCTTTAAAGGAGATTAATCTCCTCTATCTTAAAATGAGGTTCATATAAGAGAAAAATGTACTCTGTAAATATTGGACACCTCAGAGAAAGTTTAATAAGGATTGGATGCAATCACCTTGCTGCTGTAGATGCAATTCAGAAATTGGAACATTAACTCCACAGGATTGTTAATGTGACTTTAGATCACTGCTGGTTAAGTATACATATGTTTTGCTTGACTGTATCCCCAGTAATTGGAATCTATCAAGGCATCAAGAATTGCAGATATTGCACATGAGGGGGAATGGCCAAAAGAATTATGACATAAAACTGGAAAGTTAATTGTGCTTCTAATTTGAAGCTGTGGTTTCTTGAGATTGTTTTTGTCAACATCTGAATTAGTCTTTCTTCAACAAAAGGGCAAAGAAAAAACTTCCAAGCAAACTGCTCCAGAGAGTTCTTTCTATTGATGAAACAACAATAATTCGATCTCATCCAATGGGATTTCAACCCAATGAACATAACCATGCATAGTTCTCTACAAACTGCATAAAACCATAGACTCCTGATAATTAAATCCTGTTGGAAATAGAAAAGGAGTTAGCCATGACTTGTTTCAATGAACTCTATAGCCCAATCCTGTGGACATTTAGTTTTGAGGTCATTCCCAGTGAGTTCAGATAAGCTTTCTCTTTGACTACAAGTACATATCTATCGACATTATATTATTTTTGTAGAAAAAAATAATCATGTAATGTATTCTTTATATTTCAAACTGTATTGAGTGAGTGAGAGAACTCTTATCATATTGTAAAAGACCATGCCCATTAAAAAGAATAACAGGACAATTTGATTAGTTTGCTATTCTGTGGATTCGCTTTCCAGAATGAAATGGTGTGATGTCAAGGGCCATGGCTATCCTCTATCTTAACTCAGACTGATACTGTATTCTGCTGTTCCTGAGTAATTTCTCCCAAGCAAAAATAAAGCCTAGCACTAAAGGAAAAAGTTCCATAGGCTTCATAAAAGTTCTTCAGACTTTTTGCCATTTCTCAAGATGAAATAAAAGGCACTGTGACTGTGACACTGACCAAAATTAGACTGTTATTGTAGCTCTTAAGGTATTTTTCTAGACATAAGGATAAGAATCCAGCTTTAGATAATAAGACATAATTTTAATAGTCATGTATAATAAATATATCATATAAAACACCATTTAAGTCCAAATCAGAGATTCTCAACCACCTTAAGTTGTTTGTATCTGTGTTTGAAATATATTATTTTGCACATGCAGCTTTCTTGTTATGTATCAAATAAATCAGGTAAGATATCTTTCACAAAAGACTAGGTAGTAATACAATTTTACTGATATATTTATGTGTTATATCAATAGAAGACAACATGTGTAGCTCAGGGTTGAACTGTGGAGTCCTTGGGGTTCTCTGAGCTTGGTTGTTTTCTTGCAAATGTTTCGTTACCCGGCTCGGTAACATCTTCAGTGCTAGAATGCAATGGGGTTTGCTCTCTGCTTATATTCAGTGGCATGCCCTGCCAGTGTTGGTGGGGGTGGGGGTTTTATTTTGTTTTTTCCTCTGGTAGTTCCTCGATTACAGCATTGTTTACTGCTTGATTGTATGTCTGGTGATAATCTTGGTGTTAATCTCTGCTTATCTGAGTGATGACTGCTGGTGAGGAGATGTTCTGGTCTTTTGCTTTCCTTTCTATTGTCTCCTTTGAATAGTTTGTAGATGTTGTTTATCTCTATGTGCCTGTTGATGGCTGCCTTGTCAGAATACCAAGCTTCAAGGAATTCCCTTGCATTTTTCGATTTAGCTTGGCCTAAGATGCTGACTTAGAAAAATGGATGCCTTTGAACTGTGGTGCTGGAGAAGACTCTTAAGAGTCCCCTGGACTGCTAGGAGGTCAAACCAGTCAATCTTAAAGGAAATCAACCCTGACTGCTCATTGGAAGGATTGATAATGAAGCTCAAGGTCAGATACTTTTGCCACCTAATGCGAAGAGAGGACTCTTTGGAAAAGACCCTGATGCTGGGAAAGATTGAAGGCAAAAGGAGAAGAGGACGGCAGAGGATGAGATGGTTAGATAGCATCACTGAAGCAATGAGCATGAAACTGAGCAAACTCAGGGAGGCAGTGAAGGACAGGAAGGCCTGGCGCAATATGGTTCATGGGGTCACGAAAAGTCGGATACGACTTAACGACTGAACACAACAAGAAGATGTTGACAGTTTCCCAGTTGAAATTATGGTTAAGTCTGTCCATGTGTTGTGAGATTAAGTTTTCATTGTGTCTTCTGACTGCTAGTTGGTGTTCATGGATGCACTCTGCTAGCCTTCTGCCTGTCTGTCCTACATAGTGGTTGTTACAGCCCTTACACTGTATGTTGTAGATGACTCCTGTTTTTTCTTCTTGGGCTACTGGGTTTGCTTAAGATGTTTTGGCGGCCTTTAGTTGGTTTGTGTGCTACGGAGATGCCATGTGGTTGTAATAGTCTGTTAGTAGTTTCTGAGACATTTCTGATGTACTGTATTTTCAGTTTGATGGACAAATGTACCAACAAATCAGAGGCACACCCATGGGATCACCACTGTCAGGACTCATAGCAGAGATTGTAATGTAACGCCTAGAAACTATAGCGCTTCCACACATACAATCTAAAGTATGGATCCAGTATGTAGATGACACCTTTGTTATAGTAAAACAAACAGTCTGCCTACATAGAAGGCAGAAGCTATAGTTTCTAGGTGTTACATTAAATATATAGGAAGCACTATAGTTTCTATATATGTATATATACCTAGAGGTTGGTGAGGTATATATACATCTACACACTATTCAAAAGAGACAATAAAAAGGAAAACAAAAGACCAGAATATCTCCTCACTAGCAGTCATCACCCAGATAAGCAGAGATTAACACCAAGATTACCACCAGACATACAATCAAGCAGTAAACAATACCCTAATCAAGGAACTACCAAAGGAAAAAAATAGAACAAAACAAAAACCCCACCCCCACCAACACTGGCAGGGCATGCCACTCAATATAAACAGAGAACAAACCCCATTGCATTCTAGCACTGAAGATGTTACCTAGCCGGGTAACGAAACATTTGCAAGAAAACAACCAAGCTCAGAGAACCCCAAGGACGCCACAGTACATGTTATATTTATATCCTGCTTTTCTTCCAGGAGCCAAATATAATAAATCACCTTCTGTGAGATAGGCCAGCATGAGGAATAATAGCTGGTTCCTTATGAATGTGATTTTGAACCTGACCTAATCCAACATTTAACTATGAAGATATACTGTTTCTTCATTTGAAAAACACACCTGTGGGACATTTTTAAAAATACAAACAACAGAATGAGTTGAGATGATCACATCTAATAGTATACAAAGTAAATGAATGTAAGAAACAGAGTTAACAAAATCCCATCAGGACTTACATGCATTCTTGTACATGAGTTAAGCAATTGGCTTTTGCGGTCTCAAAATGCACTTTCAAGAGAAGGAATGTGTGCTAATGGAAAGGTGTGTCAGTCTAATGGATTTGGGCAGGCATTCAGAGTTCTTCATCAGAGTTGCATATATCCAACCCATGCTTCTATTGCAGAAGGCAATTTATCAATCCCACATTTGGGAAACTACACCAGGATAAAAGATTGCAAAATGAATTTTGTAGTAAAAGCTAAAGATGAAGGTGTGGAAAACTGGAACAGGCCATTTTTTTCTGTGTTAATGCCTTACCCAAACAGAAGGTAAGCATTAAGCCAAACATAAAAGAGATTTTTTTTTTCTCATTTGAGATTCAAACAAAAACCTATTTGCTATGTTACAAACGGGCTATATAAAATACATAATGGCCCCAATACTTGAGAAAAGCTGTTAAATATGTAGAGAAGGGGTTGGTATCCTAAATCTTTGATCAAGTCTTCTGCCAAAGCCTCTTAAATAAATATAGTTTTGATGGCGTAAAGGGAAACATTTAGTCAGGAGCAAACAAGAATATAGCCTCTTTAAACTATCACATTCCATTCAGAAATGGAAAGCAAAGGATTGTAAAAATGATTTCAGGATAGTTGTACTTCATTTATATCTAAATTATCTAAAACAACTTCTTCAGTCTGGCCATGCTGCCTGGGAAATCATTGTGGCTGTAGAGATTATTTTAATGATAAGAGATCAGAAGTTTTTGGAAATAAATAGCCCAAATAGTCTAATCTGGAAGCAAATAAATAGTCCAGTGGTGCTAGGAGAGAGAAGGTTGATCTATCATCTGGGCAAAATGGCTAGGTAAAGTTGGGAGCAGCTTCTGGAAAGTGGCAGTAGGAACCACAGATCTACTATTCTCTTCCTCCGGTGAGGTTCCCTGCTTGTTTGGAAACATGAGAAATGACTGCCTCCTTAGAACTATTTGAAGTTTGACTGGGAATAGAAAAAAAAAACAAAACAAAACCCTTCCATCACTCTTCCACTTCTAATTATCACTTTCCAAAGCCGCCTTTGGCTTTAAAAAATGAATAGGGAATATTTCATACACCTAATTTGATGCTTCAGCAGATAACCTTGTAAATGTTAATAATGATTAAGCATGGTAGAGCCCTAAGCAGACAGTCAAAAGCTCTTAAATTGGAAGACAGAGCAATACAAGGTAGCACAGACTGTAGAAAACATTCCACGGGCTATCTAATTGGATTACTATAATTTACTCTGTGTGGGGCTGCTGTTGAAAATTATTAGGAAACATCGGCTGGGGTTAATGTGGCTGCACATGTCCTTATTGATCAGACTCAATATTGCTTTGTGACATCTCTCCTTTGGAACCTGCACTGGCTACCAGTTTGTTTTCCAAGTGTAATTCAAGGTGTCATTTATTACCTTGTTAGCTTTTCCCAAGGTATTCAACACCTAGCTGTTTCCCCAGGCATTTGGGTCAGGTGGGTAGAAGAGGTCTCTTGTTATTTATGAGTTTTTTCAGTGAATGGGGTTATTGTTTATCCTTGGGCATCAGGGGTTATTAGTTGTGAGTTTCTCTGTGTTTTAATCTTTGTAAACTGCCTAGAGTCATTTGTGTGAGATGGGTGGTACTACAACAACAACAACAACAACAAAATAAATAAATAAATAAATAAATAAATAAGCAAGCCCTCTATAGCTTGGTGCCTGTGTATCTTTGAAACTGCTTGTCCTGGTAGATTGTGCCTGGCAAATATGGGGAAATAAACAATGGCTGATAAAAGTCCCCACTTCTCTTGAGGTGGACTTTCTCTGTGGACTTTCTCTCTTACCCTTGTGGTCCTATAAAGATTTGCTAAGAAGTGGCTTTTCTAAGAGGCCTTTGGAGTTTGTTTTTGGTCTGGGTGAGACATGGTGCCAGATTTCTATTGCCCGTTTCAAGTTACTATTTTTGTTTTATTGCTGATTGTATTTATTATTTATTGGGTAATTTCATTTTACACCTGTTATAGACCTCCTGTTAGAAGCAATATATCAACCTTATAAATAAACAATAATCTATAGCCCATTCAGTCTCAGCAGGTAGCAGCACTTGGCCAACCTCATCTGGGCTCAAAAGCAAAGCAAAATTGGGCTCGGTTAACAGTTGAATGGGAGACTTCCAGGGAATATCAGGGCTATAACTAGACTGAAAGATGAAAAAATATCTCAGAATATGGCAAGTAGTAGACCACTTCACTAGTGCTCTTAAGAAAACAACATGGATGTGTCCAAAAGAAATAGTTGAGCTCTACTTAAGGACTTTACCAATTACACTTAGACCATTACAGGTAATTCTTGAAACTGTATGTACAAAAGGACATCATAAAAATGACAGTAACAATTTAAATGGTAAGAGGAAAACAGTATCTTTCCTAACACACAATAGCCAACACAACAATTCTATTATCATGCCAAATTTTTAAGAAAAGACTTTTTGCAAATCAATACTTCCTCTTCAAATGTTATATACAGAAGCTCCTCTAAAATTGTTGAGTTGTCAGTTTTAGAAAAGAATCTCATGCTTGAGGTGGTGTTATGTAATATCTAAATAGTCTGAAGTTTTCTTGTAAGATTTTTCAGCACAATGAAAGATACTATAACTATTTTTACACGGAAAAAACATCAGGAGCAATAGCTAAGTAGAACCATAATTTTAGCCCTTAAGTTGCAATACATAAAAGGACAACGTGAATTGCAAATCTGTCTGTATCCAAACCCAAACAATAAATGCTGTTTATTGATGTCATACACTTGGCCACACTTTGGAGAGAGAATACTGGGACAGAAGGAACTTTGATCTTATTTAGATTCAATTTATCTGAGCATTCAGCCTCTCATAGGAAGAAGCAGATACATTATGGAATACCAGTAACTTTTTAAACAAAAGAATTATCTTCCAAGCTGATTTTGGCAATGGGACTAGTGATCAAGAGAGGAGTTTTTAATACTAAAATGTAGAGGCAAATATTTTTATTCAGCCTGATTAATTACTACAAAGCTTGGCACTTAAATGCCTGGAGATAGAAGAGCAGCAATAAAAGGCAAGTTAAATTTTCTGATCCCTGATGGAATACATGATCTTCCATTTTTAGATGGCACTGTTCCCTTTCTGTATTGATTACATTGGTAAAACATAATTTAAATCTAGCTACTATGGTAGTAGTCTTAAAGTGAAAATCAATATACAAAGTCAGTGCATTTGTAGATTGTTGCATAGTTGCTTGGCTTATGGAATCACAGAGTTAGAAGGCAACTCAAAGATCATTTGGTCCAACCCCTGCCCATGTTGGAAATCTGGTGTTCTTTCAACCTCTGTTAAGAAACCTTTAACAAAAAAGGCATCCTGAAGCCTTTGATCTAGAGCTGAACAATTTGTACCAACAGAAAATTCTTGTTACAGTCTAACCTATCAACTTTTTCTTTTCTATTTTTCAGAGCACAATAAAGGAGTTCACTTATTTAGATGACACTGATTATACAATTCAAGATTATTATTAAATAGCCTTATTTATCTATACAAGATATAACAGTTATATTTGTTTCCACATTCTTCTTGGTCTGTAGATTCCTTGCCATTTCCAGTACCTTTCTTCTGCATATGTTCAAAGATCCTTCATAAACTGTAGGGGTCATGGTAGTCCAGATGAAGTGTAATCAAACCAGAAGAGAGTGCAGTTCTAGCTTCTAACAAATTGAACATCACAATTCTGTTGAAACAGTTTAGAATTTCATTATCCTTTCTAACAGATACATATTACTGCTGACTCATGTTGGGTTAAATCAGCTAAAACTACTAGATTATTTTTATATGTAGTGCTGTCAAGCAAAGTATTATCCATCCTGTATTTGTGAAACAGATTCTTCCTACCTAAATGCAAGAATTTACTTTTTTTTATTTTGGGGAAATTTATCCTATCCTGTCAAAACCATAGTAAATCTTGGTTGGTTGAGTATAAGCTACCCCACCTGGTCCAGTAACTTCTCTATACCTTTCTCCACATTATTTATAAAGATTCTTAGCAACATTAGAGCTAGAATAATATCCAGAGGTACCACATTGGTCACTCTTTAAATGCAACCAAACAAATTCAGAATGCTAAATCTGTCATGAGATAAGCAGTAAAGCTTACATCTTCATGGGAGATAGATAAAGTTTTCCTCTTCAGAAAAAAACACAGCTCTAGACATCATTTGTTGGGAACTAAGGAGTCCAATTCTAAGAAATTAATGATTAATTATTTTGCACAATCCAAAGGATTAATATCAAAGATTTATTCATACTAGTTGGAAATATAGGTACTCTTGCACATGTTTGAAACAAGTTGGTAAGTCAAATTTAGGCAAGCAATTGAATGACACAATATGGCAACCCTTGTGGAGATCTGGGGAATTCTAATCTTCCTAGGGGCAGGATCTTATATCACTGGCATTTAACCCCTGTACAAATTTCAAATATAATACATAATTGCTATACAAGATGCTGGGGGATTTGTAACCAAAAGGGGACTTTTTCCCGTCTTTGGTGGGAATGCAGGTAAGCCTCATAATTCTGGAGGAAGGGTCTAACAAATGATAGCAATGACCACTGTACTGCTATTGGTCCCTCACTTTTGTATTCAGTCCAGAATAATTTAACACCCCTTAATTCTTGACACCATTTCTTCTTTACTTTCATTACACTCAGTACCTCCTTCCCACTGCGTTCAACTTCCTTTCATGTTTCTCTTGAGAAACCAAACATTTCCATAATATGTAGTAAGCTGTTCTGTACAGCCAATTTGACATTCATTCTGCCTTTTCCACTTCAGATCTGAACAGCTGCTTATCCCTAGAAGTGAGGATGGTTAGCAAGGATAGAAAAATATGGAGAGGCAGAGTGAGTGGTTTTCGACTAAAGTAGATTTAGTTTTCATTTCCTTATTTCATGCATTCACTTCTTTGGCTTATTATTTTTAATGTCTTTGCTGTGCTTTAGGTAATGTTGCTTATCCAAAATGGAACAGTGTGATGAGTATGTAAAGACTAAGCTCCTTTCCAATAGAGAGCATAAAAAATGATAATGTGTCTCATAGATTGAAGTTGTATTCACATTTCAGGGAAGAATAGCTATTTTAGTAAAAACTGGCAAAGTGAGGGCTTCAAGTGATTTCTCTACAGCTGTTCATAATTTATTTATTTATTTATTTATTTAATCAATCAATTTATATAGCCACCCATCTCACCACAGGCGACTCTGGGCGGCGCACAACAAAGCTAAAAACAGTAAAATACATTAAAAATATATAAGACAAAATAAAACAGAGAATAAAAGGAAGTTAAAAATAAGGGAGCCACCTCACTAATTCCCCTGTCCCCTGGGGTCCCCAGGCCTGCTGGTATAACCAAGTCTTAAGGGACCTCCAGAAGGTCAACAATGACGAGGCCAGCCTCACCTCAGGCGGGGAGGAGATTCCACAGTGCAGGGGCCACAGCAGAAAAGGCCCGCCACCTGGGGCCTGCCAAATGAATCTCCCGAGGTGATGGGACCCGTAACATGCCCTTTCTGCTGGATCCGGTAGGACAGGCAGATGAAATTATTATAACTGAATAGAATCAAATACCCAAATTTACATCAGGGGAAAAATATTGATGATAAGGGTAAAGATTAAAGAAATACAAGAAGGCAAGTTAAAGATGAAAAGTGGGATACAGTTTAAGTGTACTGTGCACAAGCTATGAGAATTAACTGGTTTCATTCAAAAGCAGCAGCACTGCCAGCTTCTCTGAATTAAGCTGCTGAAAGAAATGAAAATATACAGCAAAATGATAGAAAATGGAAACAACTAAATTGTTTCCCATCCTTGGTAACTTCCAGATGTATAGATTTCAGATCCCAGAATTCCACAGCCAATGTAATCATTTATGAGAATTCTGGGAGTTAACGTCTATACCCCTGGAAGTTGCCACATTTGGAAACACTGAACTACAGTATAGGGATTTTCCCAGTTCAAATCTGTTTGCCAGTAGGTGGCAGACTACTCAATGCTATCACAGAAAACAGACTGAATTGAGCAACATAATTTAATGCTTTGGGCATAAGAGAGAATGATATGCTTTTTGTGCGGAGAGTTGCAATAGGTTTGAAACATAGGCACACATGTGCTTGAATCCCATTTCAGGGCACCATAGCCAAGGCCTATTTCCAATCTAAACCTTCCATCACTTCAGGCACTTAAGGCTTTATCTGCAAAGGCTAAAAAAACAGAAGATGCAGGGGCTGATCATTGCCAATCCCCCTAACTGAAATTAATCCTCGAGCTTTTACAAGATCTCACAGCAGACTGTTTGCTACTATTAGCAAAAGCTGAACCCACCAGTCTTTGAGGAATGCTGTCACAACTGGGACAATGGGCAATACAGTATGTTTTGTATCTTAAACAACAAGTTGTGATTTAGTGTTTTATGTGTGTTATGTGTTTTATGTGTTTTATGGTTTTTATATTTTTAAAGCTGCACTGGGATGGCATTAATTTCGTTGTACAAGTTGTACAATGACAATAAAGATTTCTATTCTATTCTATTCTATTCTATTCTATTCTATTCACCCAAGAGTATATAACATGCACTTTAAAGTAGCAAATAAAACCCAATATGTGCCAAATTCCCAGGTCAAGGATAGGATCTCTGGGTGCAGGTGCTTCTCTTGGAGCCATAAGGCTGCCTCCTCCGAATCTCTTTCTCTCTGATTCCTTTAATGAGAAGGAGGAGAAACTGGATAATGCTGCAGAGGAAAGTACCAACCTCCAGCCTATCCATTTACAAATGCTTCTGAGCTCCACAGAGGCAGTCTAAGAAAATAAAAATGGTGGGTATTACTGGTCTTTGACTGTAACAATAAATCTGATTTGAAAATGGTGGGTGACAACAACGTGGTATGTTGTTTGGAAGTATGCCCATCTATCCAGAAAAAAAAAAGGCAAGTAAGTTTGGGGCAGTAGGGAACATATGCTGGAGACAAGAATAGATAGTAGCAAGCAAGCGTACCCATTTGCCTTCCGATCAATGGCTGTCTTGTGACTATTGACAACACACATTGCAAATGCTTTGTGAATAAGCCAGCTTATAACACTCCAAAAGTGCTTAAGGCTCCAGAAAAATAACTCCATCCATCAAGGGTTATGTTCTTCAGATATTATGTGTACTTTAATGTGTTTCTAAACTGATAAAGTGTCAATGTCATAGACATATGTTTATATAAGCATACAATATGAATTTTCTATTCAGAAAGATTAGATTGCTTTTTACAAATCCAACTTTTCTTCTACATCATGCATGAAATGGCTCAAAATCAATTCCAAGTAGTACAGTCTGAAGTGCATTCATTTCAGATTGCCATAGGCATATGCCCACAAACTGGCTCTGTTGTTACTTCTTCTGTTTTCTTTATTTACACAAACCAGAAAAGTAGGAAGATAGTAGCCAAAGAAAGGGGCTCTGCAAGAAATATCTGAAATTCTTTTTAACTTTAGACACTAGGTTGCAAACTTCTCATTTTTAAACTAAATAAATACAGAGAGGTCTTGACCAGGGTAAGGTACTAAACAGAAAATTCACAGAGAAGAAAATGCAAAAGAGATGCTCCATGAAGATGTGCTGATCTATGTCAAATGGAAACAAAATCCTCCCTTTAAAGAGAATGGAGTGGAATTCAATTTATTAAAATACAAGATTCTACAGAAATACAGTGGAACCTCGGTTTATGAACTTAATTCATTCCGTGACTCTGGTCACGACCTGAATTGGTCGTGACCCAAAGCAAATTTTCCCATAAGGTTCAATGTAATTACCGTTAATCCGTTCTGGCATGGAGGACAGGGAGGCGGCTATTGCTTGGAGGGAGAGTCCCCCTCCCTACGACCACATGTCAAGGGTGGAAAATGGCCGCAGATCACATGTCAGGGGCGGAAAAATGGCCGCGGATCACGTGTCAGAGGCGGAAAAATGGCCGCGGACCACTTGTCAGGGGTGGAAAATGGCCGCGGACCACGTGTCGGGGCGGAAAAATGGCCGTGGACGTGTCAGGGGCGGAAAATGGCTGCGGACCGGGTCAGAGGAGGGAAAATGGCCGCGGATCCTGTTCGTAACCCGAGGTGGAGTTCGCAAACCGAAGCAAAATTTTGCGGCCGGAGCTGGTCGTCACCTGAAAGGTTCGTGAACAGAAGCGTTCGTAACCCGAGGTTCCACTGTACCAACACTTCATGAATGTCATTTATTTATTATATCTATATTCCACTCATATTCTGTGGCTTATACAATAGTACAAAGATTACAGTAAAATCAATAAATAAAAATACTAACATAAACCTCTTCCAATTCTGGCTTTGATGTTCACTGTTTTTTAAAAAAAGGATTCAGACTTTCTGTCTCCAGAAGGGAAGGACTGGGATATCATTCTGTGTCTGTGTGACAAACAGCATTTAGCACTGAAGATGTTACCTAGCCGAGTAACAAAACATCTACAAGAAAGCTCAGAGAACCTCCAAGGACTCCACAATTCAACCCTGAGCTATGTATATTCTCTTTTATTGGAAACAGCATCTTTCCTTATGAATTTTGAATATCGGAAACTAAAGCAAATTGTTCCTATCCTCAGTAGTGTTACCACTTCCTCCATGGAAACATAAAGCCATTACTATGAAAAGGAAGCTTTTGAATGATGGAATCCTTTATTTAAAATCCTTTTATTTAAAAATTCTAGTTATTTTAATGAGGTTTACTCTCTGGAAAGTATATACAGGACTGAAGGCTTAAATTCTTCCTACTGAGGTCGCTTCCTTAGTCTAGTTTTATTTGGAGCAAATGTAATGCAATTATTTACAATAATGATATATCTAGTGCTCTTAAATTAAATCAGATTACCTACATTTTTGGAGTGTTGCCTTGAGCATGCCATGCAAAGCCAAAAGTTATTTTCAGCGTTGCCCACCTGGTTAATTCAAATTTCAAACAGACTCAATCTGACCATGAGAACAGAAATAAGAATGTATCTGAGTGAATGTGCCCCTCCCCCCAATCCTTCAGTCTGTCCATCTAAAACGATCAGTAAATATTAGGCCTAATTCTTTATATTCTCTTACTATCAGAGTTTACCAACAAAAAGCTACATGAAATTCAAAGGCAAACCCATCAATTTTGGGTGGCATGGTTTGTCATCTTATTTTGCCTCCAAAACATAAAAATAAGCATGTGAAGCCTGACCTATTTTTCAAACCCCAGACCAAAAACCAGGAGGGGAAGAACCTGAACAGTTCCAGCTTTATCCCAGTGCTGTCATTTCTTCCTCAAGGAGGTTCCCGCTACCCTCTCAGAAACCAGGAAAAAGATTTGTCACCCAGAAAAAGTTAGCCATTCCATTTTATATGGTTTCACCCCTATGTGTAGAAACTAGATGGTTCTTTTCTTCTACATATCTAAAGGATGCACAGAGATAGCGATAGCCATTTAGTTTCTCAAATCTAACCAGGATGCTGGCTGAGAAATATGGTATATCTCTTTTGGAGTGCATATTTGCAGGGCATCAACTTGAGGAAACTTGAAAATCAGATCAGGGAAACTTTCACTCAAATTTCCACTCAGCTAAAACAGTTGTTAGATGACTTGGGATCAAGCATTATCTCTCAGCCAATCTAATTGGCAGGATGGTTGGAAGGATAACAGAATCTTCTAAATACATTTGAGGAAGGGTGGGACAAAAAGATAATAAACCTATCTAGGAACACCTACCTTCCTACAGACAAAGTTAACCATATTAACAGTAACAATTTTGTCCTGAAGGCTTTTGAGGGAGAGAGAGAGAGACGGTGTGGATATATCAAAATGGTAATATTCAGCTGAGAAAACAGTAGGACTATGTAACATTTTGGATTTCACTCCAAAAAGCTGTTTTGAGGTACACAGAGGATCTTTTTAAAGCAGCCACATCTTTCCCCGGAATCATATGGCAGCTGCAGAGGATAGCTATAGGAATATTTATTTTTCAGGCATCCAACAAGACCTGCACTTACTGCATCAAAGTTGAATTTGGGTCAGGGGCCATTTGTTATGTATTCTCTCTTCACTTACATCCCATGAAGATGCTGTGGCCCAGCCTTCAGCTGCATTTAGAGAGCTGCATTTCATATTAATCACACTGGAAGCAATTACATAACAGCCTATGGCATTAATCAAACAAAAAGCTTTGAAGCTTAAACTATACTCTATAAATACACTTCTCTGGATATGTTTACATTTTTAAAATAAATTGTGTCTGTGCACACACATCCTGACAAAATATATCAACCCGTAGGATAACAGAGTCTGCTTTTCCTCTTCTATACAATTGACTAAGATAGAACATAATTACAACAGTAACTGCAATGATAATGTATGTGCATAAATGTCACCATTATATCACAAAAAGTTCTGAATGTACTTCATTTTTTGAAGCTCGGAGACATATATCAATCCCACTGTAGATCAAGCTAGCATTCTAAAGTAGATGGGAGGCAATTCAAAAATTGAGATCTAGATGCAACTACTTGTTCCCAAAGCTATCACACTGGCAAACAGTATATCTTGGCACAGAAATGGGGGGGGGGAGGTGTTGCACAAATGGTCCAGCGGGAAGGAAATGTCACATTCAATTTTCTTACATGCCATAATGCCAAAACCAGATGGTCCCTTCTCCCTCAGAATAAATAATTTTGGCATAGATGATCACATGGCAAATAGTTTTGGGTCACAAGTGAAAATCATCAAATGATAAATCACTTGATGACTACATATTTGTATACTGCTCCACCACAGTAAGTACACACATGCACTCATACATACAATATATACACAAGTTTACATTAGGCCAAATACACTATGGCATACACAGTATAGGGGTAGGAGACCAGCTTTCCCCTTCCTAGTGCCCTCAAGATCTCTTAGGTCCACAACTTTCATATTTCCCAGCCAGTTTGGTCTATTATCCCCATCAAACACTGACTGGAAATTATGGAAATCCCTGGTTGGGAAAGCTGGCCTATAGTTGTCCCAATAATTCTGGAAGCCACTGGTTTGGGGATGGTTGCATATCCAGAGAACAAAGCTAAACAAAGGGAAAATTGTATTTATCTGAAGTCTAAATGTGGCCCAAATTACAATTTCTCAGGTCTCATGAAGCATTAATTCCACAGTTTGGTTTGCCAGTAAATAAAATATATTATACTTTCCCATACTAGAGCCTCCTCCAACTGCTGCAGTTTGGAAACAGTCGCATGTGGTAGGGGATGATCCATCATAGATCTAAACCCCAAGAATTTTAAAAGGAGAAACCAGCACTCTGGATCACGCTAAGGAACTACCCCCCAAAAAAGGAAGGAAAAGAGTAAGATGGCAACTACTCAATAGAAAGAAGGGTGGAAGTCTTAATTCTGAATCTCCTTTTTTTTTCCTTTTCTTTTTCTTATCCTTCCTTTGATTCTTTATATTCTTTATTTCTTTTATTGTATTTAAAAATTCTAATGAATGAATGAATGAATGAATGAATGAATGAATGAATGAATGAGGCTAAGGAACAATACAAGCCAATGAAAGTGATGTAAGATTGGTATCAAATGACTGAATAAAGAGGCTACCTGGTCATTTGTAGATATCACAGGGATGCAGTTTATTTTGTAATACATGGCATTATTTTTTTGAGACTAACATTTGTGACAATAAATACACCGCTTGCTTCTAAAAAACTGTTGCAAGTTATTCAGCTTCAACTGTTTACTGATATATGTTATATATCTGGGATTGGTAATCTTAATGTAAATATGAATCTGTCAGAGGTTATAAATGTGGGGCCTTTCCAACTTGGGAATGACACATATCTCTCCATTCTTTTAGAAATATGGAATGTTGGTGATATGCTACTTTTCAAGAACAGGAAAAAGTTACTTTTGCTAGGTTGGATTTTCATAATTTTGTTATTAGATTGTCTAAACAATCTGTTTCATACAATTTTCAAGAGCACTTCCTAATGATAATTCTGGAGAACATAGGAATAATTAAAATTTCCTTTTCCATCTCTACTAATGTTTCTGCTAATATTTTAATATGCTTGATTTATATAACTCAGTACTTCTTCCACTGCAGAGGTTTTTTGAAGATTTATATGTCTGAAGTTACTCAGTTCTTGTTCTAAAAAATCAAGGAAGTACCCATGAATTATTAATAAGTTTGAGATTCTTGAATTAATTGGAAATCCTGTACATATATTGGGGCTTCTGGGGGAGGTATGGCAAACTGAAGGTGGCTCTGCGAAAGTGAAACCAACGACTGTGGCAAAGACTAAGGAACTGATGAGTAGACCAGTTCCTTGGAACATCTCTGGATAGAGGACAGGAGATCACCCATGTGTGCTCTGGATGACTGTTCCTCATGAGGAGACCACAGGATGGCGATTTTCCATGGGTTTGAGGGCCGGGAAACGATGGGATTAGCCATCTTGCTCACAACTGCAGCAGAGATTTTTAAAGGACACTACGTTTGCAAACCTCACTTTCTAATCACTTTTGGAAATTGCTCATTAACTACTTTTAACCTATTAGAGACCTTTGGAATGACAAGTTGGAAAATGCCAGGTGAGTCTGCCTTCAATTCTGAATGAAAATGTTTAATCATAAGCTTAAGAATTTAAAGAATCTGAAATAAACAGCAAAAAGCTAAATAAGATTTTGATCTTAGAAAGTTATAAATGGACTAAGAGTCCAGATAAAATTGGAATATTGAAACTTTTACAATAAGATTTTGGAATTAATTATAAAGTACAAACAGCTTCTCATGGGAAATAGATCTTGTTTTGGTTTTTATAAGACATAATATATATTAGCAATTTCATGATTTCAAAAACTGGACACTAGAGGGGACTAAAGATTTTCAGGTAGAGGAAGGATATACAGACTTGTAAGATGGTGCAAAACATTGTAACAATAAAAATACTGAAGGAGACTTCTGAAGAATGGAATCAGAAAAAAGTAGTCACTATATCAACCATGTCAGTAATGATGTCTGCTTCTATGGATAGACTATGTCCAATTTCTTCTTTCTCCCATCGCACAAAGTTCTTCAAGGCTTTAACAAGCCTCTCTTGAAAATCCAATAGGAAAAAATTATCCAGGTCACTCTCTTGGTTTGTCATTTGAATTTCCCTTTTAAATTTTAAAACCTTAGTCAGGTTTTGAAGGGCCGGGAAACGACGGGATTAGCCATCTTGCTCGCAACTATATGGCCTGTGAATACTAGCTGTCATTGAAGAAATGACAGATGTAGAACAAATTTTACCTGACAAGACAGAGATGGTATTGCAGGTGGATTCACAACTGATAGGTCAAGAAAATGACTTAGAAAAGGATATTTCACTGCATCTACAAAAGAAACTGGCTGAGGTTTTAAAATTTAAAAGGGAAATTCAAATGACAAACCAAGAGAGTGACCTGGATAATTTTTTCCTATTGGATTTTCAAGAGAGGCTTGTTAAAGCCTTGAAGAACTTTGTGCGATGGGAGAAAGAAGAAATGAAGGAAATCAAATCCTATGACAATATTTGAATGAGCTAAAGATTAAGATGGTTAGAAATAAAAGGAAAGAATATAAAGTTGGTTTACTTGATCAAGGTTAAAACAAGATATGTTGTTACTTCTGGCTACCCTTTATGGGCTTTCTGCTGATAGCAGGACTGAAAAGATGATGTTTTATGGATTTGTTTATGGATATGAGATGGGATATGGGATGAGAAGATAAATGTTTGTAATCTTAGAGGGGGTGAAGATTTACTAAATTTGTTTATACTTGTTGCAATGAAGGTTGGAAGTCACTTATTTATATGTTTCTTTTCTCTTTATTATATTCTTACTTTTTTTTTCTTTTTCTTTGCACTTTTTACTTCTTCTCTCTATTCTTTTTTCTTTCTTTAGTTTGTATTAGATTTTACTATTATAATTAAAATTCTTAACATGTATTCAGAAGTAAGTCCAATTAATTCATTGGCACTTACTTCCACCATTTCTTTCTTTAGCAAAACCAGTATGTTTTTAAAACAAACCCTGATAATATCTTCCATATTTCCAAAAGACTTTATATAAAATATCCCATGTTTTAACTGGAAATGTTTGAAGTTCTATGATTTTTTAAGCTATACATATTCCAGTGTGATAGTTCGATCTTGATGCCCTTGGTACTCTTGCAAATTTCCTGACCATTAGTCTGTTGGCTATATGGCCTGTGAATACTAGCCACCTTCTATAGTATCAGAAATACCCCCGTGCAGATACAGAGTTCTTGGAGCCAAAGACAATATGTTATAGGCTGACCGAAATTTTCAGGATGGATACCACTACATGAAGGAAAGCCAAAATGACATAATTCTATACTAACATTTAATTTACCACATGTTATCTGCCAACTTTAAAGAAGAATCATGACATATGAAAACATGATGGGAAGATAAATGGGTTGTGTTAAAACCCAGAAATGCAGCCCCATGTTTCTCAAATGTAAGAAGATATAATTCACTAGCATTTCAATCTACAACTGCAGTACAGCAACACTATAGTAAAAGTAGGAGTTGAGGTAAAAGGTCATTTCTAAATCATGACATGATTGTCAGAAGAAGATTACTGTGTTGAATGTGACAGGCAAGGAATACTAAAATGTTTCTTCTATTGACTATATGATATCTCAAATAACTATGACAACGATCCTTTACACATATTCTAACAGATTAACATAAAATGAAAAGGTTTATACAATACTTTACACAAGGACTGGAGACATACAAAGCACCACTGTAGTGACTTAAACTCAAATTAGGCAAGGAATATGACAGACCACTGAGAAACTTGTCAGTTGTGCCCTGAGCTCTTATAGGAACCTCAGTACTGTGGAGTCCTTGGGGTTTTCTGAACTTGGTTCTTTTCTTGCAAATGTTTCATTACCCACCTAGGTAACATCTTCAGTGCTAAAATAGGATGGGGTTTGCTCTCTATTTATGTACTGTGGCATGCCTTGCCAGTGCTGGTGGGGGTGGGGGTTTTGCTTTGCTCCTCTGGTAGTTCCTTGATTAGCATGTGTTTACTGCTTGATTGTGTGCCTGGTGGTAACCTTTGCTTATCTGCGTGATGATTTCTGGTGAGGCGATCTTCTGGTCTTTTGTCTATTTTGAATAGTATGTAGATGCTGTTTACCTCAATGTTGCCTTGTCTGAATACCAAGCTTCCAAGAATTCTCTTGCATTTTTGGATTTAGCTTGGTCTAAAATGCTGACAGTTTCCCAGTTAAAACCATGGTTGAGTCTGTCCATGTGTTGTGAGATTAAGGAATGTTCATCATGTCTTCTGACTGCTAGCTGGTGCTCGTGGATGTGCTCTGCTAGTCTTCTGCCTTCTACCTACTACAACACAACCTACCCTACCCTACCCTACACTAGCTATGAAAAGGATCACACTACCATACATCAGAAACATCTCAGAAACCACCAACAGACTATTACAACCACATGACATCTCTGTAGCACACAAACCAACAAAATCACTCCAAAATATCTTAAGTAAACCAAAAGACCCAAGAAGAAAAGACACAAGAAGAAAAAACAGGAGTCATCTACAACATACAGTATAAGGACTGTAACAAACACTATGTAGGACAGACAGGCAGAAGATTAGCAGAGCGCATCCATGAGCACCAACTAGCTGTCAGAAGACATGATGAAATAGTATCACTCTCCAATTATTTCAGGGAGCTGCAGTTTATAGGAACAACAACAAAATGGAAAACTTTTGGCTGATGTTAAAGCTGAGTAAGGTAAGTGGTATGGTGAAGGGAAAACCCCAATTTCCTTGTGAGTAAGCCACAACAGCAGGGAATGAGTATTTGCAGACTTGAGCATAAAGGCTACTATGATGATGGAGTAGATGCAGGGGTTGGAGAACAAGGTTGAGAGGGATGGCAGATGTTGGAGGTCAACAAAGAGAAACCTAGAGACAAAGCACCTGCTAGATTACCCATATCAGACCTGTACAAGCAAACTTCTCCATCTTTCTATGCTGCCTGGCTTTGATAAAACTTATTGTCTAGGCAGAGAAGAGAGCTGGTTGCTCAAATTGGAAAGTCTTCCTCAGAAGGGAAGAAAGAAAATCAGAGACTACACAATAAGGAGTTGCTTATACGGCCACAGCTGAGCTGGAAGGTTCATTGAGACTGTTGGTGAGAAAGCAAGCTCCTAAATGCTACTGCCAAAAGAATTTACCTTCTTGGTCAGGCATTTTATTTTGAACATTACTTTGAGTTCTTAGTTTGGGTTTCTTAGATTCCAAAGAGTCTGTTTTTGTTTTCAAACCCTGCCCATGAATGCTCAGAAGGTCTGGGGAAAATAAGCCTCACCAGATTCTCTCCACCTTTGGAGACTCTGGTGTTTGCCTTCTCTTATGTGTTAGTCAGCTCCCCATCTGGTCTTTGCAATTCCCTAAAAAACAAAAACCTGAAGGTATAACTCCCATTAGGATTTTGTGTCAATTCCATGTATTCAGTGAATAGTGAAAAAAGGTATTTTCAGCATAGAACTTACATTTTAGATATGATCAAGTCTCATTTTGTTATAATCTTATATGGATGTACCTTTTGACACCTTAGTTCAAAAATCCATTTTATTCTTCTTGAACGAAATAAGCCTCCATATGCCGGTCAGCAACAGAATCTCAAAGATCATGCTCAAATTTGTAATGCAGCCATCTGATAAATTAGTTGGTTGTGATTTATCAAGTTAACACGAAAACAAATCTTGGATCTTGAACTCGGCGGAGGCAGCCCCAACCAGCTGGGCCCTCCTCGGCTGGCCCACGCCGCTAGTCTCATTTTGTCATCAAGTGTATATTTAGTATGAGGATCTATCCAATATACCTCTTTCTAGTGTAAATGTAATAGATGTAGGTTTTTCTTATTCTCATGCTACATTTACATGTGGAAGTTTGTCTCCCAAATCTTTTTAAAAAATCAATTAATTTAATTAATCAAACACTCATTTCATATAATACCGTTTCATGCATACCCATTTGATGGCATCAGGTATTTTATAGACAAATTCCTGCCTTTCTGTCTAGCTTTTCTGAATGGTGCAATCACCCAAAAAAAGGCTAGAGCTTTCTCCTTTGTCCAATATTCAGCCAGTAGTTCCTTTTTCCAATATTCCAAGCCAGTTTAGTCTCTCATACAGACTAAAAGGCTTAAGTTTTAAATGATGGAGTAAAATGTTTAAGGCATAAACAGTACTTAAAGGAGCTGATGCAGGCCCAGTAAGTAAATAGACTCTCTTTCTGGTAGGACATGAACAATATTTTGATAGGATCGTATCTGCTATGACTTGCATCTGCTCAAGAGAAAGCAAATGCACCCATCCCTGGCTGAGAGAAAGTAAACTGAGAGCAATTGAGTACAAGAAGTGTGCACATTACACCAAAGCAAATATTTGCTAAAACAGGAGAGAGAAGGCCTTTGCCAATGAGCCAATTAAGGGCATTCCATTGATGACTGTCAAAGAGGCTGTCAAGGTTCCAAACCAGAAAGAGCAAAGAGAGGAAATAGGTCAACAGTCATGTAGATTTTCTCACAGAAACCTCTGCATACTTCTAAGAACTCTTCCAGTGGAAGCAGTAATTATAACTCGGACTATCTTATTTATTTTTATTTATTTGTTTATCATATTTATATAGCTGCCCCTTTCACACAAGGTGACTCTGGGCAGTGTACCACAATTAAAAATAAATACATAAAAACAATTGCAAATAAAAAACTGTAAAACACACAAAATAGGAGGGGATAAAATTAATAAGGGAGCCATCACAAAATCTCCCTGGTCCCTTGGGAGCCCCAGGCCTGATCACATAGCCAGGTCTTGAGGGACTTGCGGAATGTTAAGAGGGATGGAGCTAATCTCACTTCTGGGGGGAGAAGATTCCACAAGGCAGGCACCACAGCAGAGAAGGCCCGCCTCCTAGGACCCGCCAAATGGAATTCTCTGGCAGACAGGACCCGCAGCATGCCTTCTCTGCCAGACCTAATGGGACAGGCAGATGTAATCGGGGAGAGGCGGTCCCTCAGGTAACCCAGCCCCATGCCATGAAGGGCTTTAAAGGTCAAAACCAGCACCTTGAATTGGACCCGGAAGCAAACTGGATCTAGTAAAATCCCTGGATTTATCTCAGAAGGCATATCTAAGAAAGACTCCAGAATCTATCCACTGAGCACCCACATCCCCTTGGCAGTGTAGCTGTTTTGAGGCCCACATTTTTCTTAGTCAACATTCAGCTGCCATGTCCTTTGCAACAAGTATATACTTACCTTGTTGTTGTTTTCCTCTGTGAAATGGTCTTCTCTTTCTACTTTATTCACAGGATATTTGAGAATTGCTTTCAAATGAATGGTGCCTTCCAGCTTATTTTATTGTTGGAGGTAGGAAGGTTGCTGCTGCTTTTTTAAAAAGTATTATTATTTCACATCTTTCCATCAATCTGAAACCTCCCTGGCCACCTATATTACCCCATTTGAAAAAGCCCAATGGCTTCCCTTTAGTTTTAACAGAAGTTGAGGAAGGCAGAGAGGCTGCGGACCACTGGAGAAATGACTGTACGGAGAATGATAGGACATTCACCGGCAATTGTTGCCTGTCTCTTAACTAAAAATGTACAAGATAGACCAGTACACATCACCCCTGAGAGTTTTGCTGACATTTGCTTCTCCTCTGCTTTTCATACAGAAAATGAAGGAAAAGGTTTCTGCATAGTGGCAGCTGAAATCCCATGTGCTTCCACTAAGCCTGAAATCAAAACAAAGAAAGATATACCTCAAACAATGGCATATCCTTCAATGTCTGCTTCCTTCCTCTTCTCTCCTTTACTTCCTTGTGTGCTCTGTAAAGAGCCAGGTTCATTGGCAGTAAGAGCAATAATTATAATAAGAGTAAATATTTTTAAGTTCTCTAGCATATACCCAGCCAAGGAAATATTTGCACCATTGCAGAAAGATAACTCATACAAAAGCACTAAACCATTTCTCTATTGTCACCGGTTGCACCAACAGTGAGGCAATAATTAGCTATTACCTGGTTTCTGGTATATAATTATATCCAGCTTGCAACACTCAGATTGAATTGTAAATGGGCTGTCATTTTTCCCAGGTGCTTTCCTAAGTCTCAGAAAGTCAAATAAGATCCATGGCTGGCACTCAGCATCCCAGGCCCCTAAAATCAGCTGCTTTTGCAAATACAAAAGTTCTCTTATTTCGGTTCCTTACTCCCACTGATGTTTCGGCTGACTACTGTAAACATGAACTCTGCTGCTTTGTATGTACTTGGGCAAAAGTTCTTTGCTGACCTTCACATCGATTGCTGTGCAATATATGGCCAGACCATCTGATCAAGCAGTCTTTTGTGCCTTTGGCATTTTCTTTAATTGGGTCAATACTCTTGTCTCATAGCTTTCTTCGTAACAACAATTAATGTAGTTGCCATTTTAGAACTAAAATTCTTTTTTCAAAAACGTGTGTGTTGAGTGTGCTGGTGTGTAGGCAGGGGTCTTTAAACGGTGATTTTCAAAGCAACCCCCAGCCAGAGTTAGTGTTGTGGGACAGTAACTACAGTTACCAGGGTTTTGTGAATATTTAGTCATTCAACAACATTAGAACAATTTCACCAACTTTGCAAGTCAACAAGAATTCTAAACAAACATGCGTTTTCTGCATAATCTTACCAAGGCTCATAAATACTATGTCAGTTCCAAACTGATTTAAATTTAGGGGACTTTACATGGTAAATCCATTATAGATATCTTTCCTTTGGCTAACGTTTCAGTTGCCACCATGGCTGTTTCTTCACATAAATTCTTCTGCCATAAATAACAGAAGTTCAGGGAGCCAGAAGTACAGTGAAGTACTTGTTAACTAGCATTCCCATTAAGGAATCTTCTAGACAGTTAACCACTATATCATACACATTCAATGACAGTTAGATAGGCTCTCCTGAAGATATAAAGTTGACGCACCAACACAACTCTGTATGTTAAACTGAAAGTTATGTAATGCTACTCATTAAAGCAGCCTGCAAAACCCCACCCAACTTGTAGCTGCTTTAAAGAGTTGGCTCATTAAAGTTAGTACAACCCTTAAAGAAGTTGTAACTTTTCTCAAGCTCATCAAAAGCCTGAAAAGGTTGGGCTGTTTAATAAATAGCAGAGAGATGCTATATGCTTGCAGTCATGTGAGCTCTGAAGCAGTTCTTCAAAATCATTTTCAAAACACACAAAGTGCTGTTGCTGCCCTGAACAGATATAGGCTCTTTAGGTTAATTCGAGATGGGGACATACAACTGTAGAAGTGATTTTATTTTGATCACAGAAGTGTGAGAGGCTTGCACCTCTTCAGTGGACTCCTGCTATGTACAGTGGAAGATGGATCCATCTCATAGGCAGCTGATTCATCAATAAAGTGTTCCAACAGCATAGAGAAAGGACATTTATAAAACAGAAATGGGCACCTGTAATAGCTAGTGGGAAAATTTTACCTAAGTACTTATCTCAGAACAAATAGTGCTAGGACTAAAGGATAAGAGGAAGAGAAAAGCATGCTTACCATATGTTTAGGAAATTCTCATCCTTCCTGAGATGGGCTATATTATCCTTGTAATTTTATACCTTTCTAAAGGTATAAGCTCTTCCACAATCACTGTTTCTACAAAGAATGTTAGTTGTCCTTCAATTTCACAATAATCAATGTGAAATAAAGTTATAAATAAAGTCCTATTAAGGACTTTAATTTTAAGTCCTCTCACAATATTAATTAAATTCCTTAAGTTCAGTTAATTAAAGCTACAGTCTTACAGCTGATTTCCAAAGGAGTACATTAGCACTACACTTGAACTGGATTAATGCATCATCCCAAACCATTATTTGTTTAAACATAGTTTGTTGGATAATCCACAACTGTCTAGGGCAACCCATCATATTGTTGACACAAATAGAAGTGATAAACAGTGGTGTTGTAAACCAGTGTTTTTCAAACATGACAACTTTAAGACGCTGGCTGGGGAACTGTGGGAGTTGAAGCCCACACATTTTAAAGTTGCCACAAAACCACTGTTGTAAACCAAACAGACAAACTAAAAATAAATCCCTCAGTCCAGATGGTAGCCACACAAGAGTTCTTAAAGAACTTAAAGTATGAATTTGCTGATATTTTCATTATTATATGCAATTTCTATTTAACACTGATATGTTCTCAATAACTGAAAATGTGAACCCAGTTTTTAAAAATGGATCAAGGGGTGATAAAGGAAACTATAGACCAGTAAGCTTAACATCTGTTCCTGCGAAAATGGCTGAAAGTATTATTAAAAGGGAAAGAATTAAACACATAAAAAAAAAAACCTGCCTTGCAGAAAAGGTACCAACATGGTTTCTGCACTCAGTGGGTCAATAGAGAGAGGAAATCCAATAAGCATTGTACACTAGGATTTTCAAAATGCATTTAGCAGACTCCTTCACAAAAGACTTCTGTGCAAACAATTGCTATGAGCTAAGGAACAGGTGCTTTATGGATTGGCAATTGGTTAAAAAGTAGGAAACAGAGCATAGGAATAAATATGCCATTCTCAGTTTGCAAGATGTTCAAAGTGAGATCTCACAGGGACCAGGGTTGGAACTGGTACTTTTTAATTAGCATACAGTTGATCTGAAACTATGACTGAGCACTGAAATATTGCTAATGATACTAAAATATTCAAGGATAAGGTAAAATCCAAAGGGATTTGAAAAGGGACATAAAAAGGTCTTTCTAGGCTGAGTGGGCTTCAAAAGGAAAGGGTAGATGAGTATAGGTACTGTTTCAAATATCTGAATGGAATCTAAATTGATGGTGATTGACCAAGAAAGAGAGAGATGGTGGACAGCTTGATGAAAATATCAACCTAGTGTGCAGCTGATGTAAAAATGGCCAAGTCCATGTTTGAAATCATAGGAAAAATAGAATTGTCAGTATAGTAGCCTTTGTATAAATATACAGTGAGATTACACTTTGAGTGTTGTGGAGAATTCTCATTACTACTCCTTGAAAAAGATTTTATAGACTAAGAATAGGTGCAAAAAAAAAAAAAAGTAAACATTGATTAGGGGTTTAGAACAACTCGCCCCGCCCAAAAGAAAGACTATAGTAATTGAGACTTCGTAGAGAACAAAGGGGGTTAGGGAAGACATGGAATAGATATATAAAATCTTGCATGGCATAGATATGACATGAAGGCGGAGAAGGTTTTTTCCTCCTCTCACAATATTCATTCACTGAAATTAAACCCAAAGAGATTCAGGACCAACAGAAGGAAATACTTTTTCACATAGTGCTAGGTTCAACTGAATTCAACTGGGTAGCAACTTTGGATGGGTTTAAGAAGGGAAAGGACAAATTCATGAAAATTCAGGTGATCAGAGGTTACAAATACTGATGACTGTGGACTACCTTCTCAATCATAAAAAGCACATCTTACCCTCTGGTTGGTGGGAAGCAACAAAGGAAGGAGGGTGTAGCCCTCCAGTCTAGGCTGTGCACCTCTTAAATACCTCCAGCTGGCCATTGTGTGACACCAAATGCTGGACTGGATGGGCCCATGGCTTGATCCAGCAGGGCTCTTCTCACATTTTAAAGCTATACATCATAGTTTACACACACACAAAGACTGAGTTCATAGAATGAACTGAGCTAAAACCAAATAAACCTCATTGTGTGTTTGATCACATTATTTTTTAAAGAAAAAGTTTAATGTGGTACCTAGTTATTATGGCTTTAAAATATAACAAATGCAATGCAACTTCATTAAGCTGCTACTTTGCTATCAAAATTTCATATCTGAAGAGACCAGTTTTTCTGTAAAAAAATGTCTGCCCTTCCACATGTCTAACTTTCCTCACAAATGTATTCCTAGAAGGAGGAATACTTCTAAGATGCTGCCTCTTGCATAAAATCCATACACCTTGTTTTTAAAAATACAACATGAATGTTACTGTGCCAGTTAATCAATCCAAAGGTGGTTTAATTAATTCATGTAACCACTGAATCAAAGTTAGCCCAAATCAAGAGAACAGGAAACAATCTTCATTTGATGTGATGGCACATACTTTGTTCACAATCCCTAAAGAACTTTGGAATCACTAAAAGAAAGGTACAATAGAAATAAGGAAGCCATTTTAATTATTATTTTAATTTACAATATATATACTGGATTCTCTAACTATAAAATGTTTGATACTGGTTGACATTTCAGGGGAATTTGATATGAGGGAAATAATTGAGAATAGCTTTCAGTACTACTGTTTTCATTCACATGAACTGTCTAGCAAATTAAGCCAAATATGAAATAAGGAAGACTTAAGATTGTTGTCTGTCCCCTTCTTCCATTATCTGCTACGTAGGCCTCTTATGCAAACTGTGACACCAGGTGTGAGTTCCTGTGACTGCTGCTTCTTAAATGATACCTCAAGTCAATATTCCAGTTCTTTTGTCCTCAGAGCAAAACAAAGTTTCAGACTTCAAACCATGAGAACCTAAATATTTACTGTATAACAGTGCATTACTGCTTCCTACAGAATAATAAATTGAGCACTTTTCTCAAAACAAATCCTTTTTTTTTTTTCCACAAGAGTTCCCATCTGGTGTGCTTCATCCACATTCTTAATAAAACATTTCCATTTTCTGCTATTTACTCTTCCCAAAAAGTACCAGGGTGATTCAGGATAACTGATTCCAAGTTGCAAACAACTTTTTCCACATAAATAAATACTCAATATCAATCAGATTTAACCATTCATCGGAATCAGTTTATCACTTACTGCAATCCAATTAAAACAATTAACTCAATAATCAGATAAAAATTGCTATTACACACTCTGTAATAAATGTTTTATCAGAGATACATGAAAAGAGGAAAATTCCCCTGCTTAAAAATATCTTCTCAAATCAGTCCACTGAGATACTTTTTAAGCTTTAAAGGAAACTCTAAAATAAACCAATTTATTTCTCCTTTCCATCACTGTTCTGCTGTAAACTTGGAAATGCTAGTTTTACTTTTTATATTTCCCTGTTTATTGAGCTCTTGAGGCGCACAGGACATACCTATGGGAAATGGGCTTTTGTATTTCTTTTCGGGTATTAAGAAACTCTTAGCTTTCCACAGAAAATTATATTTATAGGGCTGACAATATTACTCCTGGTACTAAGATTAGGTTCATAATCCAAAGGACTAGGAGGGGGCAGAAATTATCATTTACCAATGGTGGGTGAATATGTGTTGTATAGGTAGTAAAAAGCTACATCTTTATAGGGAAGGAACAGCCAATCTTTTTGTGGCTGGTGGTTGGGTATTTATTCTTTTTAAGTTCTAGAGGGCAGCCAAAAGCCACAGGGGCCCAGTTATGACATAATTGGAGGTGAGGTTGGAATTTTCAGGTGGATTCCACCCTTAGAATCCACACTAAAACAAAAACAAAAAAAAACACCAAAACATTTCTATAGGTACATTAAGCCTGTTGGAGAATTAACACTTGCCTTGTTGCTCAGAAATCATCAGTCTGCAGAACTGTTGTTCTTTTCACTTATCCTCTTTGTGGTGTCTTTTTGATCTTATTGCCATTGCTTTTGTTTAATTCAAATAGAATAAAGAGTTGGAAAAGGCTATTTAGGCATTGAATCTAATTTACTGCTTGGCACTAGAATGCAATTTAAAGCATCCTCGACAAATGTGTATTTAACTTCTGCTTATCTATGCATTGTGCTGAAAAGGGGCACTATCTTGCAAACTTTATGCTGAGTGCCACAAGTTCCCATGCAAGAATTAAAGGACTGCATCCAGATTACTTCCAATTCATGCATGGCCAGGCACCTGATATATGGCCATTTTGCCAACCTGCTGTTACGCTGCAAAAATAGCTTTTTAAATATTATTTCCAAACTCATATGGAACAAACTTATACTATTTTAATATATGAGCACATAAGAAATTAATCAGACTTTGCACCGAACTGGATTTGTAGATTCAAGCAATATCATAAACAAGATATATGGGTGCCACCAAGTGTGCCCCAGATGCAGACATTTAAAATAAGAAAAAAGATTAATTATAATACTGTGTTGCTTTGCACCCAGTACAAGTAGCAGCCAACAAAGTGGCAACAGAGAAATGCTGATGCAGTTTCCCAGCATACATTAGGAGAGAGATGGGTAGAAGCAGTGGGCTGATTTACTCCATTCACCTTCTTCTAAAATGTGTTTGAGCCTTGATGAAAATGTTTATCTGATGTTACAGCAAACAACTTTATTTGAAACGTGTCAAAAACTCAGCTCTGCTCTACTCCGTGCTCAATTTAGTACTCATTCTTTCAGGAAGGCAAAATAATGACATTATTAATTTTGCTTGCTACTAACTTAGATTCCATAAATAACAGCTCATCTCTGGCAGAAGCATAAAAATACATATTGTTCTGTAATGATTTTAATTTGTTTCAGTCAAACTTATAAACAATCAGGATAATTAATTCCATGCTGAATTTGAAATTATAGTAAGAAAATGATTTGCTAAGATAGGTAATGATCACTGCATATTGCTAATTAAAAGCTTTACTCCTGGAAAGCTTTTTCTAGTTTATATCAGATTTCACGGATTTGTCCTATCATTGTGGTGTATAAAAATGGCTGCAACAATTCTGTCAGATACGTTTCATAAAACAAAACCAAATATCTTGAAAATACATTTGATTTTTCCATTTGTAAGAATAATTTCAGACTCCGCAGAATACAACCATGTCAGTACTGACACATCTCATCTCTGCTCGTGAGACCTTTTGCAGAAGCGTGGATACTGAAATAGAAAGATATGTACATCTACTATAAGGTATAAGGTAGTGTTTCTTAAACTATTACTGGTAAAGGGCCAGATTTTTAAAAATTTCCAATCCATTGTGGATGGATACTTTTCTAAAATACAATAACATTAGTATGCAGTTCATGCCACACAACTTACTGCATGAGTTGGACAACACCTGAACTGGTTTATACCTTTGCCCAATAAGATGAGTCCAGTTTTCACATGCTGGGATGTTGTAACAATGTCAAATTGCTATAAAAGTTTTTTAAAAAAATTTAAACCCTAAATTTTGTACTTATCTTGTCATGGACCAGTAACAAAAACTTTGCAGACTAGCATTGGCCCATGGACCGCACCCACTGAATAGCACATTGAATAGAGGAGATATATATATAGATACACACACACACACACACACACACACACATATATGTATGTGTTCTATTTTTCTATTTTATAGAAAATAGAAAATATATATATTCTATTTTAGCTGCATTTGTTAAATGGCTTGCTCTTGTGAAACTTGCTAGAACTGCACTGAATGTTTATATACTTCGTTTGGGAGCCAAAAATAAATATTTTTGGGAAGATTAAGTATAAACAATTTTCCACAACTCCCAACTTGTGAGATCATTAAATTTCCTGTTCCTATTCACTGGCATTTGTTCTATTTCAATGGGTTTTTCCATTTATTTCTAAATTATGTATCTAGATGTTTCTCACTGACTATCCCAAACAATCAGGAAACTAATAATACAGGATGAAAAGGCAAAAAAATTCATTTGAGAATGGGAACAATCTAGGAATTGGTCACATGGGTGATCCCAGCTCATTACGAATCACATAGTGAACATGATGAAGTGAGTCTGAAAAGATGTATTTCTCCATACACCAATTCTAGCTCTCTCTTGTCAAAAACAGAAACAAACAATTAGAAGGAGTATGGGCATGAGCTGCTGACGAAAGGGTATGCCTTTTAATATAATTTGTTAGTCAGAACAGGACTACCAGACTCCTTCTGATTTTTTTCCATCATAGATTAGCACAGCTCTCCTCCTACAAAGAAAACAACAAGTTATCCAAATATGAAAGAGTTTTTGATGCTACTGAAAGGCCCGGTAAAAGGATCCCCTTTGGTTCAGCCTTATGTGCATGTTTAGACAACAATAAATCCTGACATGCAGAGTTCATAATTAAAGAGAAAGATAATCACTTTGTTATATTTTGCTATTTACATCTAAGCACATGAAACAATTTATCAAGAAGCAACCCAGAAGCATATGCTAGATGTTTCCCAGTAATTCCTTTAAACCATGCTCTGTCTTTTGCCACCATGCAAATCAGTTGGACACAATAGGATTAGTTTGGAACTGATTTGTTTACATTTTCAAAGAGCAAGTCAGAGGCTGGAATTAAGAGTCAATAAGCCACCCAAAGGTCAGAGGCTCTAGGTGCACCCTTTTCACATTAGATAAATGATTAAGTTAAAAGTACTATTTTCCCTAATTCACAGAGTTCAGAGTTCTCAGAAAGAATTTCAATACATATAGCAATTTCAGATGGCTGCTGCATTGAGATAGCAAATAACAATGGATGAAAAACAATTTTACATCTCTTGGCTTTCTACTCAAGTGGCATTGTTACAGAAAGTGTACTAGCATAAGATGATTGATCTGAAATTTTCAGTGGGATAGGCATAAGGACATTCAGGATCTTCCATGAAAGCACCCAATCCTATTCTCATCTTGTGTGCTTGATGGGCCCTGACTATATGCTATTGGGATGTTGATTTTTGCTTGGTTCTTGTTGACATCACTGGTTTTAACTGTAATTTGGGTTTTTCTTGGTTTTACTGATGTATGCCAATCATACAAATTAGGCAGCCGTATACTGTAAATCTTATAAAAAATTAATAAATAAGTCCCTCCTGCCAGAACACCTGGAAACTGTAGCACTATTAAGTCAGTTGATAGATTTCTAGCCTGAAAAGTGTAGGACAGTTAGTATGCCAAGCATTTCCCATCCATACTGTTTATTACCTAAAAGTACAATTCCAATAAGCACTTAGCTCTTCTTTCCATCCATTCCTTAATACCTTACCCTTTTTCGCAAGTTGTATGTCAGGATGAGATTCCTGGAGAAAGAATGGGAAAAGGCTGTGTAGAACTCCAGCACTTTCTGTAAGGCATCCCTTTTAATTACATGAAGGTCACAGTAAGTCAAAGCCCTTACATTCGCACATGATTGGGCAAGAGTTGTTTCTTTCCAGAAGACATCACCAAAGACATCCCCTTTGCCTAGGGGGGGAAAAAAAACCTACAATCAATTAATTACTTCAATATTAAGCAAAGTATCAAAATATAGCTGGAAGTAATTCCAGAAAGTTTCCACTCTTTTAAAAAGTACATGCCTTATTTTATGCAACATATTAAACACAAAGGAAACCTTTAACTACAGTATAACGAAGGACTGGATCCAACCTTTCTTCTTTGAAGCAATAAGCAGCCAATGAATATTTTTTGTCAGCACTGTCAGGCCTAATCAGCAATCAAGGATTTATATAGATTCAACCAGTAAAATTTCTTACAAGGATAATTGTCCAATTCTTTTTTCAAAACAAAGATTTGTTTATTTGTTTGTTTATATGCAGCTATATCTTGTGATCCTTGGAGCTTCACAGCAATTATAAAATATTGCAATAAAACAGCCATAGTAAATTAAAATAAAGTTAAAATTAAAATTACATAGCACAACCCTGACAGTGCCATAATTCACCCAAAAGTGAATTATGGAGTTTGAAGTAGTTTCCAGAAGGGCTATAATCTGTGTAGCCAATTTCATCTCTAGGACCAGGGCCATCTCAGACAAACAATACTTCCAGGTCCCACCCCCCTCACTTTCTGGAAATGGGGTACTACCAAACCCTTCTCCTGGGAGTGACACCTTGGACAGGTTGAACCCAGTTGGAGGAGGTGGTCCTGAGGAGATCCAGATGTCAAGCCTTATTCAGCAACATGTATCAAAGTATTTATATTTAAATCACTATTCATTATATTAATTTTGGCAAAGACATATACATATATATGAGAAAAGTTATAAATACTATCTAACAGCTTCAAAGCTCTCTTTATTTCTTTTCCTTTACTGGGCTTCACAGCACAAATGGCAAAGTAAAGAAGTCACTCTGAGATTCTTGTCTCAGACTTATTTTCTTCAGCCGTACTTTTGTCTGATTTTAAGGAGACCAACTGGATCTAGGCCAAAAGAAGATCAGAATTGCTTCTTAAGTATGTGTGTGAGCATATCTTTTAATTTCTGTCATAACCTTTCATTCACATCTATTCTTTCCTTCTTTCACATGAAGAAGAAATCACTAAGAATGTATCTTAGTAAAAAGATCCAAACAATAAAAGGATGTTGCTCCCAGAATCTGAAAGAACATTTATTTTGTCTAATGTCTATCTAAAGTCTAATGGAAGCAAAATAGATAGATCTGTTCACCAGGCCAGAACAAAACAGGATCTTAACCCCTTTTTGAAGTTGGTTTAGATTAAAGGAAATTATGTCTAACTGAAAATTTTCAGAACAATTACAACTGTTGAAAAGATGGGAAAGGCTGTTTTGTAACTTAGTTTTTTTAAACCAAGAGGTAATGATCTGAATGCAACCACTGAGGGCAGCTAATATTCAGCATGTTCAAAGGGAATAAAGTATATAAATAGTAAAATCGTCTCAGAGGCAACAAAGCAAAACAAGACAAAAAAACTAAAATAAGGTGGTTGCTCAAAACCAAGTTGCCACTATCCAAAATTGTATGAAGAGAAAATGTCCTCAAATGCCTACTATTCTTCCCAATATAACAAAAGTAGGATTTAAAAAAAATAGCTATAGATTAATAGATTCAGGACCTACTGATCCAGACAATCATTTTATCTTCCCAGAATGCCCTTAGATCAGTATTTATGTGTCGTTTTCCATTGCAGAAAGTCCAGTATCGTTCAAGAAACTCACTGCATGCTCACAATCATTTGAACATCAACATTTCTCTCATCTCTCCTACCAGTGACATTTTCTTCAAGGGACATTTCTTACCACTTCCTATTTCTCTATCGTTTGACAGATCTTTGCTGTATCACCTCAATATTGCACTCAAACTTGATATAGTTGTGCATGCACTGTTTTCTATGGACGCCACAGACCTTCATTATTAGGTTGCTAGCTACATGGAAGCCAGTCTGGCTACATGAATGCCATAATATATACAGCTGTTGACATTGTTTGAGGACATAGATGGGCAGCTGGAGGTTTATCTGGATCACATGTTGAGTGTTCAGATAACAAATTTCTGAATGGTGCTACAGCTATGTCCATGAGGTTAGGAATACTTAACCAGCTGGGTTTAATTCTGAATTAACAAAACTTGAAGAAATCATAAGCAGAGAGCATATTAAAACTGGACAGTGCTTTTCTAGACCTACACTGAGTTCCTTTCTCCTTTCCTGTTCTGATGGAAAATGTCAAGTCTGAACTCAGTTTTTTTAATCCTACACAAATTGATGGTGTTTTCAGAAGAAGAGCTCTTTTTTTTTTTATAAATTTTTTATTTTTTACAACAAACACAAACAAACAATAACATAAAAAGCATAAAAAAAACCATCTTCCATTTTAAACCGTGTGTCAGCCAGTTACCAATCATTTGTGCCATCCTTTCATAATCTTCACTCATCATTTATATAAAATCTCATGTCATCTATCTATCACATATTTATATATTTATCAATTATCAATTATTATTCATTTGTTACTAGTCTATAACACCAGCTTTCATAATAGGATTTATATCATTTTTATCCATTGATTATATATATATATATATATATATAGTAATTTATATCAGTTTGTCAAGTTTCTATTATATAATTTGCTGATCTATTACATTACTATATCTTTTCATCCAACCATTGATAAAACAAATCCCATATCATATAGAATTGTTTATCTTCTTGCTCTCTAATTTCAAATGTTAATTTACTCATCTCTGCACATTCCATAATTTTCTTAATGACTTCCTCCTGCATAGGTACTTTTTCATTTTTCCAATTTTTAGCAAATACAATTCTAGCCGCTGTCAGAACATTTACAATCAAATATTTCAGTTCTTTACTATATGTTTCAGGTATAATTCCTAATAGGAATATCTCTGGTTTAAAGTCTATATGTTGTTTTATCATTTTTTCCAACCATGTGTGGATTTTAATCCAATATCTTTTAGCTTCTGGGCATGTCCACCACATATGGTAATATGTACCGGGCTTCTGATGACACTTCCAACATTTATCAGACTTGTTCTTGTACATTCTCGCAATCCTTGCTGGAGGTAAATGCCACCTATAAAACATCTTATACAGATTTTCTTTATATGCAGTTGACATTGTCATTTTATAGTTTTGAGACCATAATTTTTGCCACTTCTCTAAATCAATTCCGTATCCAAAATTTTTCCCCCATGCGATCATTGTATCTTTAACCTGTTCTTCCTCCATCTTAAATTCTAATAAATGTCCATAAAGTTTTTTAATCACCTTTTCATCAGTACCCATCAAAATTTTGTCTAAAACAGTCAGCTCATCATAAATACCTTCTGCTTTAAAATCTTTATCGAATCTAGATTGTATTTGCAAATATGAGAACCAGTTCATTTTTATACCTTGTTCTTCCAACGCTTGCATAGTTTTAAGTTCACCCTTTTCATTCAATATCTCAGTATATCTAACTGTTTGTTCCTTTTTATATGTTATTGAATAAGAAAAGGCTTCAATAGTGGATATCCATCGTGGAACTTTCAGAAGAAGAGCTCTTAATGTTATCACTCAAATTATATTATGCAACTATTCCATCTTTTCCTCCATAAAAGGATATTTTATGGAAAGAAAAAAGACAGAAGCATAAGAGGAGTAAAGATACAAAAAAAGGAGGGCACCATCTTGAACATCTCCCACCCCAAATTCCATAAATGAAGCAAGATGATTACTGTAGTATAAAAGCCTCTGGAAATGCCCAGAAAATGAAAACTAGAAAATTGTTCCTTTTAAGGAATATAAACTTTGAAGCATCCTTTATAGCTTCATAATTACAGCAGTCCTGGTCTTTGCCTTAATTTAGAACTGATGTGAAAACATCTTGACACCAGTTTACTCAATACTTTACAAATCCCTGGAAAAGAAAGGTGACTTCTATTTGCCTTGAAAGGGAAAATTGGAAAGGCATTTGTCTTTTTTTAATTTTTAATTTTTTTAATTTTATTTTAAAATACAAACTACAAAACACAAAACCAGTAATAACAAAAACGTAAAATAATTCAATCAAACAACCTAAATAAAACACATATAACTTAATCTCTATGTGCACCCATTACCCGTGGGATTTATAACCCTCCTTATCTCTTTACTTTTTGTTATCATGGATTTTTATTATTAACAATTTTTAATAAGTCCTCCTCTCCAAAAGGATGATATATATTGATCGGGTTTTACTCCCTTCCCTTTAACAAAAACATATTCCAGAAATTCACCCCATATAACATCAAAATCATTCCTTTTCGCCAGACCCTTTTTATATTTTAGTTCACATGTCAATTTATCATTAATAGCAATATTCCATATTTCTTTAAACCAATCTTCAAGCTCGTACTCAAACTCCACTTTCCATTTTTTAACTATTATTAATCTTAACGCAGTAACAAAAATTATCATCATCTCTTCCTTTTGCCATTCTAATTTCATGTTTCCAAAATTTAACAGTAATGCAATTTTTGGACTTATTTGCAAATTAATAGATAATATTTCATTAATCTCAACAAAAACCTTTTCCCATACTTTTTTTATCTTTTCACATTCCCATCATAAATGCAAATAAGTCCCAATTTCTTTTTTACACCTCAAACAATTTTTTAAATTACTTCTATACCATTCCTCTTCTGTAATATTAATATCTAAGTCATTTTCCCAACTAAACTTCATTCCTTGTTGTGCTTGATTACCCTCTAACAATATTTTATATATTTTACCTACTTTGTCTGTATCATTCTGTTTCATTTGTATTATTAATTCCTCAAATGTTAATTGTCTGCATTTCCCATATTGTTTTACTCAATTCTTAATCCATGTCTCCAATTGCAATACATTATACCAAGATATTTTACTTTGTTCAAATATTTCCTTTGTATCATCTCTAAAAGAAATTTTACTTAGCCAATCTTTCAATCTTAATACTCCTGCTCACTCCATATCTTTTATTAATCCTGTCTTAATATTCTCTGGAAATTTTTCTAAATCTACAATTTCAGTCAGTGGTGATATTCCTGGACTAAATTTTTTTTTTTTTTTTTATGCCAAGACTGTAAGATAACATTACTTATTGGGTTTTTTATTTCTATAAAACATTTTTTATTTTGTGTAAAAAGAAAATAATCCTTATCCATTATCTCCCCTAACTCCATTTCTCCCCAAATAATTTTTTCTAATCCATATATCATATTAGGGACATATCTCATTTGATTAGCTATATAATATTTATTAATATTTGGGATACGTAAACCTCCGTCTTTCTGGGGTACATACCATAAGTTTTTATTTATTCTTGATTTTTTAAATCTCCATTGCAAAAATTATCTACGATATTTTGCGATTGTCTTAACTCCCCTTCTGTTAATTTTATAGGTAGCATCTAAGATAAAAAATTAATTTTAGGTAAAATCTTCATTTTACATAACACTACTCTCCCAAACCATGACAGTTTCAATTTTTTATATCCAAGTATTTCTTCTTTTATTTCTTTTTTCAACTTATCAAAATTCAATATTTTTAATTCCTGTAAATTTTTAGCTATATTTATTCCCAAATATTTAAAACTCTCTGTAACTTTAATCTTATATTTCTTTTTAATTTCTTCTATTTCCCCTCTACTATTATTAACATCATCTCAGACTTGTTCCAATTTATTTTCAAACCTGTTAATTCTTCAAAATCTTCAAAATGTTTCTGAATGTTACCAAGAGTTTTTAATGGCTCTACTATAGTTAACAAGGTATCATCTGCAAACAAACTAATCTTTACTTTTTCTCCTTGCCCAATTCCTTCTATAACTTTATCTTTTCTTATCACATTTGCCAATAATTCTATCACTAATATAAATAAAATTGGGGATACGGGGCAACCTTGTCTTGTTCCTCGGCTTAGGTTAAATTGTTCTGTTATTCCATCGTTAACTAATATGGAAGCCTTATTCCCTGCATATAATTTTGTAATAATTTGTTGAATTTTTTTTCCAAATCCCATTTGTTGAACTAAATTATTTAATGCTGGCCTACCTACCAAGTCAAAAGCTTTGAAGATATCTAGTGCTAGTACTCCAGCTTTTACTTCTTTTTCGTTTATATTATTAATTACGTTCAATAGCCTTCTCATTATATCTGCCATTTGTTTTCCTTTTATAAATCCACTTTGATCATTTCTAATATATTTCCCTATAAACCCATTCAATCTTCTTGCTAAAATTGTTCTAAATATTTTCACATCCTGGTTTATTAATGATATTGGTCTATATGAGTCAATTTCTGATTTATCTTTTCCAGGCTTTGGAATCAAAACTATTATAGAATACTGCCAGGATGGTGGAATCTCTCCTCCTTCTAAAATACTATTAAATAATTTTTCCAATTTTGGAATTAAAAATTTCTTAAACATTTTATAAAATTCTGCTCCTAAACCATCCATCCCAGGCATTTTTCCAGCTTTCAAATTCTTCATAACATCACTATTTCTTCCTTCGTAAATCTTTGTTCTAATCTATCTTTATTGTCTTCCTGGAGTTTGATACTTAAATTTTTCTCAATATAATTTCTAATTTTAACTTCTGAACTCCCTTTAATTGTATATAATTTCTCGTAAAATTCTTGTATTGCTTTTATCTTATCTTTCATCAAATTACATCTCTTTCCTTTTATATCTTTAATTATGTCTATTCCCCTTTCTATCTTTTTCAGTTGGGCAGCCCTAGCATTTGTAAGTCTGTTCAAGATGCCAGACTGCCACTCAATGAAGCCAAGTCAGAGCAACCAGCCCTATTACTGGACAGAGTGAGATGGCTGCCTCAGGTTGCAGATGCTAAACAAACATTGGATTATTAGATCTACAATTTACTGATCACACTAATGTATTGTGAGCGATAGATAGAGAGATAGAGATAGAGATAGAGATAGAGATAGAGATAGAGATAGAGATAGAGATAGAGATAGAGATAGAGATAGAGATAGAGATATATTTAATGCAGGGGTTCCCTGAGACTTGAACATTATTTCAAGAATTCCTCTTGGGTAAAAACATTGTGAATGGCTGCTCTAGAAGATAGAGCTCTGTGTTCCAGGCAGCTTACCCAGCAATGTCAAAGATAATCAGCTACTCTCTTTTGCTAATCCAGCCATCTTTGTCAGTTAAGAGTGCTGGAAGGGTGTCTTTAACGTGGACTAGGATAAAAATAGCCTATGTTATAAAGCTGGATATAGATTAATATGCATTATTCAATTCAAATGGCTGAGTTGGACTATAGTAACAGCCCAGTCTGATGCCAGTTGACAGTATACTGTATACTTATATTTATATAATTGAAAAGTAATATTCACGTGCATTCAATATTCTCCATAGTCTGCTTTCCCCAACCTTCCAGATATGTTGGACTTCAATTCCCAGGATACTCAGCCAGGATTTCCATTTAATTGCTGTTTAGTCATTTGCTTTTGCTTTGACAAAACTCCAAGCACTGTTTGTAGATTTGCAGAGTAAGATCCCTTGCTTTTCTGGGCAAGGTTGAGATATTTTTGTGCTTCTCTATAAATCTATCCCTCTGGGATACGACTAGCATCTCTGGCACCTCTATGTAAATGAAATCCTTGTAGGTAAAGTAATAAAGCAAAGCCATTTCAGATAAACATTACAAGAACAACTCTATCTGAATACTTTAAGATGGCAATTAGATAAAATTAAACCAGCAGGGTTTTCCTTCCCTGGAGCAAATGGACCATTTAACACCCTCCTCATACAGAACAAAAGATACACAAAGTTCTCCATAGGAATAACATTATTTTCTTCAAATTCTTCCTCAGGGATTATGGCTATGTAAATAATAACTTACTCCGGAGATCTGAGGATACAAGATCCATGCCTGCCTTCAGTGCAAAGTATTATCTTAATCAGAGTAAATAAATGAAACCACCCATCCCCTGGTGATAGTAAACAAATTAAAACACCCAGATTTGCGTCACAAAAGCAGGTTTTTTATAAGTGCTGATGCCACAGTCATAATAACTCCTTTATTATTAATGTTTCATGTTAAGAGACACATTTTCCAATCTGGCATGGTGGTTCATCTCTAGCAGAACTTCAGGACAGTAGGTAAGAAACAGGGCCTTGGTGCCTCTGATAAATCAAGTTCAGTAAGTACACATAAGAAAAAAATTCCAATCTCCAGAGGGCCTTTCTGAAGAAGGAAATAGAAGTTCATGAAGAGTATGTGGAGGAATGCAAGGAACCGGGGATCACACACACCCAGCAATGCTCCCAAACTAATCCAGGCTATAATCCTAGACCAGTGTTTCTCAACCTTGGCAATTTTATGATGTGTGGACTTCAATTCCCAGAATTCCCTAGCCAGCACACTGGCTGGAGAATTCTGGGAATTGAAGTCCACACATCTTAAAGTTGCCAAGGTTGAGAAACACTGTCTTAGACACACATAATTGGGAGTAAGCCTTACTGAAGTTCAAGGGAGTTAATTCTGAACATATAGTACATGCATATGATTGGGCTGTTATCCCCTTTCCCCCAGTTACCTCTCTCAGGCTTATCCCATATTATTTAAAAGCTCTTTAATGTCCAGAGAAGCTTTCAGGGGACTGTACGTGAAAGGCAGGATGAAACCTTCCTTCTCCGAACTTCCTTGATTTATCTTAGGATCAAAGCCAATGTTTATTAAAATAAATGTCACACTCGCATTAGTCCAGGATAGTGTCAGTGTGAAAACAGTCCAGCAGAAGCTTATATTCTAATAATGGAGACTTGTCATTGTTTCATTATTTAGATAATTAAACTAGTTTTATACAGAGTAACAGAAATCCTGTTTATATGAGAGCAATCGATTAATAACCTCCCTGTTAAAGGAAGAGAAGAAAGAAGGGATTTTCCATGGACATTTGCTGATGTTTGGCATCAGTACCTAAGAAAGTAGCATTTCCCCTTTTCTGCACACAGCTTCTATCCACCATTTCCTTCACTCTCAGGATGTCTGCCACCAGCAGTTTCAGTATCATTTAAAAAGTCTCCCACAAAACTCCAGTATCTTCTCTCAAGTGTTGCTTCCTTGCCAATTCTATATTCTTATACAGTGTTTATAAAGCCACTACCAAGTTCATTCATATTTAAAAACAAACAAAAAGCAACATGAAAAATGTAAGTCAAAGCATCACAGACCACCTATAAATTCAGCTCTTGGGTGGGTTTGGGTTTCCCTTTCGGGGTCCTTCTCTTGCAGGGAACTGTGTGTTTCAATTAGTGCTAGAAGCAAGCTCAAATCACCGCTGGCACTTGTCTGTCTTAAGAGAAAATTGTCATGTTTTTTCTTATGTCCTGGTAGCCCTTGGTACATCTTGACATCTGTTTAGCACTCAGTTTATTCCCAGGCAAGTCTGCATGGCTGTGCAGCTGGGATGTAGCACAAGCAACTTAATAACTATTTCAGTGACACTGAAGTCTATTAACTCATAGCAGAGTCAGTAACACCTACCAAAGTTCATTACAAAGTTCCAGCAAGCATTTTAAAAAATCACAGCAGAGAGAGATTACATTTGAGAATCAAGAACCAAGTTTTAGCAAGCTGCGGCTTTTAGGGGACTGCATGTGAAGACAGGTAGCAAGACATTACAGGTAGTCCTTGTTTAGTGATTGCCTCATTTAGCTACTGTTCACAGTTACGACAGTGATGAAAAAGTAACTTTGTGACCAATCCTTACATTTTCAACCTTTGCAGGTCTGTAAAGTATAAGAAAGCTGAAGTAAGATCATAAGCACCATCATGGTTTCACTTAGTGACTGCTTCACTTAATGACCAAGTTGCCAATCCCAGTTGTGGTAGCTAAATGAGGACTACCTGTAATTATGAAACCAAAGCTCATCCATACTCCAGCTCCCATATATTAAGCTATAGGTTCTCAAAGTGGGGTTCATGGAGGTCTGCCTGTTGGTCTGCCACAGCATTCCCACGTTCATAGGGCAGAGCCTACTCACCACATCAGCTCCACCTCCCCATGAGTGGTGAAAACTAGCGAGAGGTCACTTGCTGCCTCAGCCTTCATCTCCTCACATGCTGACAGTCCTGGCTTGCAAGAATGGATCTATGGCATCTGCCAATCACTCAGCCTAACATAGGGCCGAGGAAGAGGGTCAAGGTGACTTTTGACACATGACCTGTCAGCCTAGTTCAGGAAGAGCCACTACTCCTTCCTTGCCTGACAGCCACCACACACTGCAGATGACCAGAGGGAAGGGAGCATGTGCACAACAGCTGAAAGCAGCCAATAGAAGCTAGGCAGATCCCACCTCCTGCTACGTCATCAGCTGAGTCACCAGGAAGGGGCCACACATTGTGCAAGTAGTAAGGCTTCTTTCAGGAAAAGATGGAAAACACCACTTCATCTTTGGTTCAGAAAACCCCAGTCAGATGGCATCAGTACTGGCCATGATAGGAAGGCTGTGTATGAAGACATGTCCATCAAAAACTGTTAGCCTGGCACCTTTGAGCCAAAGCTGGGGGGAAGTGTGACTGTCCCCACAGTGTTCACAAAAGTACAATCCTTCCTCTAATTTTATTTTAACTGAATAGCCTTTTTTGTTAGGAATTATGTCTACAGATCCTCCTTGCAACAGAGAAAAGAACTTCATTTTAATTATTCTGAGGCTGTATTATCTATGTAAATATATATCTTTTAAGATACAAAGGACAGTTCACCTCACATGAAATAGATGCCACTGCAGCCAACTCCATATTGAAAGTAGGAAGCTGTGCCTCCTAGAACAATATTTCATTTGGTTAGCTTATTGTTCTTGGCTAACTGAATACATTTTGTTCTCTTGCATAATAACTTTACTATAAATCAAGTTTATCCAAAGGCTAAGGGAAAGTGTGCTTTCAGTTCACAGGTTTGGAGGGATATATTACACCTATCTATTTTGCCCTCCACCAGAGGAAACAGAAAGAGACTAAAAAGCCTCACAGCTCTCCTCTGTGATCAAGGTGGCCCAAGAGAAGAAAAACAAAGCCTTTTGTGAGATCAGAAACCAAGAGTAAAGGAGAAACATCCCCAGTTACAACAAGCCCAACAGGGGAGAAGGAGACAGACACAAGTACCTGACAGCACGTCCCTAGCATAGCAAAACAAACAGCCAGGAATTACTGGCTCCAGAGAGCTGCACGGCAGACACCAGACCCCTCTATCACCTATGCCAGGATGCAAGCAATTCTCCCAAGTAAGGTTGTTTGCTTACATTTGGAAGCCTGTGGAAAAGTGGCAAATGTTTTCACAGTTTAGGCGTTACTCCCTTCCCATGCAGCATTATGCCTGCATGAAAATGCAAACAGCCTGACTGGAGCTCCGTGCATGTGCACATGTGTGTGTGTGCATGTGGGTGGGCTGGCTTGCCAGGATTTTGTCAGTTAATTGTGTAACAGAGACTTTCACTTTTGTGGTTGCTGTACAGGTCCAACCGATGCCTTTGGGGGACTGTGTAAGTGGAGCTGAGCAACTGACAGGGGTCTGGGAGGGGTGTCCTGTGCGGCCAGCTTCTGGTAGTGAGGGACTTGTGCCCACTCTCTCTGAAGGACTAAATATGCAAAACAGGTCAACTGAGTGGGATTAAATGTTCCCTCAACTTAACTGGGAAGATTTAATTTAATGCTCTGCATGACTGGTCTGTTTTGAGCTCCCTCTTGACATTACCTGACTGGGTCAATTACGTCTTTTTGGTGTCCCCAGGTTTTTGTGAGTTCATGGAGTTTGATCCAAGATGCAGCATATAACATACTTCTTGTGATTTTTACATAACAAAGCATTTTAAAAAACTGTTTCTGGCAGCCAGCACTGAGGCAAGATTTACTTACAGCAGATAAGCCAATTTTTTATTTATATCTAGATAAGCTAAATTCCTTTCCTTTGCATCCCCACTTTTCTCCAACCTGAACTAGAGGCTTGAGCCTGGCTAGGCATTACCTAGCCTCCCATGGCCTCAAGGTGGGATGAGCCTCATTCCTCATCTGCCAACGTATTTTTGTCCTTGCTTTGCTTTCAGAGTGCTGAACTTTCCCTGGGTTTAGTGTATTTTCAGTAATGTTTGCCTTTTTGGCTAAAGATAAAACAGAGGTACATTTTTAAATGATGTGTATCGTGGTTACCAGGCTGTTTTGGTAACTCTTTTATCAAATTCTTTTATTTAATAACAGTAATAACAACCCACTCTACTATATTATATAACAATATTGGGAATTTTAAAGGAATCCTATTGTGTGGATTTAACACTAAAAGAAAACAGCATCATGGTTTGTTTTTATTTCCAGTGAATAATCAACATGATATCAGTTGCAATACAACATGATTATGTAAATATTCAATAATCAAAAAACATCTAAACATTAAAAATTAACAATTTGAATACTCAGGGTACTTAGAGTAGCAGATGAATTTGTGTGCCTTGATAGAAATGTTTACTAAAAATGAGGAAACGGATGGAGAAACTTTGTTGTGCAAATGCTTATAGAAAGACACTGGATAGCAAAAAAGAAACAATGGCTGTATATAAGATCTGTTTATGCCCATTTTACTACATGGGAGTGAAGCTCGGCTATGTCAGGAGAAACATAAAAGCTGAATGCAGTGAGGATTGGTTACTTAACAACTCAGTGGAGTAAACCAAGAAGAAATAGGGACAATAATATATGGTTGCTTAATAGAACATAAAAGTGAATGATCAGTGCAAAAAAGGTACAATGAATAGTTTTGGTCATATAGAGAGAATGAATAAGGACTGAATTACAAAAGAAAGATATGAGGGAACACTGAATAGGATGAGAGAAAGGGGAAGATAAAGAATACATAGTTGAATGCAGTTAAAGGGATCCTCAAAGAGAGATGAGAAATACAAAGAACAAAAGGTAACGAATGAATCAGTGTATGGATTTGGTGGAAGCAAGATGATTTGGATGGAGAGAAAGGTATGAAGAGTTACTGCACACAGTGTTGGCATAAACTATATTTAGCTACATTTCATTTCCTTTTCTCTTATTTCCTGCCTTTTAATTTCATTTATTTACTCCTTTTTACTCTTTTTCTGAGCTTTGCATAATGAAAGGAAATAGCTTGATGAGTATATGTGTATGTCTTTCTCCCAATGCCTTATACAAGTTCATTGGCAGAAATCCAAAGGCACATGAATGCATAATATTTCAGAAACCCAGCATCAGAAAAAAGCTACATTTGATATTTTCTTTTAGGCTCTTCACATTCACATTCTACTCTGAGCAAAATTAGTTCCTAATCTGTAACAAAAGGAAAACGTAATTAATCTGCCTAATGTATGATTAATTTTTGATAAAATTTCTATCCTCACTTGTTATTATAATGAAAACAGATAAGGCAAAATACTGTTAGTTTTGTGCTAATATTTTACTGCAATTGTTAGTCCAATTGAACTTTTTCTCACTCCACTCCGCCATAAGAGCTTTGCCATCACCTGTCTTCTATGAAGACTCCCATAATTTGTTGTTTTCCTTTATAATAGTTTATCCTACTTGAAAATTGCCACAATAGGATTTGTATCCTGAAATGCAGGATCCAAATAATTGCAATAAATAAATATATAAATAAATGTGTTGATGGATTTGTTCAATTGTTAGAAGATAATTTATTTACTATTTATTGATTGTACTTTTAGATTACTGAATAGTTCTCCTATAAATAATGTATAAATCAATTAAAAAAGGTTATTAAAAGGGTGAGACCAAATCAAGACCAAAACCAAGACAGAAGATATCCCAGTGAACAAAATAAAGTATAGCAGTGGGAGAAATAACAGTAAATAAAAAGGTCAATAATAAAATTAATACTAAAACAATAAAGTTCTAAAAATATTACAATAGTTTTTAAAATAGCTGAGAGAACTAAAAGGTCTTAGTAGAAGGCCAGAAAAGATGGCAGCGTAGGTGCCAGGCAAGTTTTTCTATGGAGAATATTTCATAAAGACGGTACCACCATAAAAAAAGATAAATCTGTCAATTACTTTAGCTTTCCATGACTCCTTTATCATTCATGAAACAAATGTTGCTGTCTGAAACAGAGTATTAGAATGGAAGGATATTCTGGCCAACAGACATTTTATCTTATAAAATCTAACAAGCAAACATTTTATCTTATACTTCAATTCCAATATTGATTATTGCTGTATATACTATGTAGACTTTGCCAACATATTATGAACTTTCCGTAAACAGAATTCCAGTTTGTATCCCAACACAGATATACTCACAGACAGAATATAGTAGAACTCACCCAAAATTGCAACAACTTCATCATCTTGGATGACCTCCAAAGATCCTGAAACCACAAAGCAAAGATTGTCCACGCTCTCACCCGCATGGTAAATGAGATCTCCAGGAGCACAATGCACAGTCTGAAATTCCATTGCAAGAGCTCTCAGGCACCCATCACTAGCCAGCCTGAATGCTGGGTGCTCTTTAAAAACCTTTCGATTCAGATGTACACAGATATCTGCTCGCATGTCCTTAGGACAGATCTGTAAAACCTAGGACAACAGGACCAAAGTAAGTGTGTGCGGGCACAAGCCTTAAAGAACGTGTTAAACCCTCTATGAGACTTTATGTTTATATTAATTAGTCCTTCACGTATTTGCCAAAGAATTTATTCTTTCTTTTGTACAGTCAAGTGCTGTACAAAGTTAATTCTAGTTAGAATTGGAAGCTTATTCTCTTCTGTTGATCACTGTAAATGTTAAGCAAGGGGTTGCCAAATGATTTTGAAACAAAGCCTGTTTGACCCAGGCTTTCCCACCTCTTACTTAAGAATAAATTAAAGAAGCTTCAGAATATTAACGGATATTACAGTTTTACAAGGCCAGAAAGAAAACAATGATTTAGGTCAACCATATTCTCAGATTAATTAACGATGAAAATATTTGAAGTTTAAGAAATTAAATAAAATATTTATTTATTATAAATACAAGCCACAAACACAATAAAATAGCAACATTATGGTAAAACTCCAAATCTGTTTCATTTGACCAATAAGCTTGTTACTGTATAACTGATCATTACAGTTTCTTCCAACTGATTTTTTGAACCTATTAAGAATCATATTTGCAAATTAATGCATAACCATAAAAAGGTCAGACTTATCGTTGTCCGTGTTAGCTTTCCTCTATATTCTAAAGCACACAAAGTAAAATAAAATTTCAATGTTTCAAGATTCAGGGGATACATGAACTTTCAGTAGGGTTGCTCAGATAGGTATATAATATTATATGCACTATTACTAACTCAGATACAAAATACAATTGTTAGGTTATTTATTTTGTACCATTTTTCAATTTGCGCATGTATGCAAAGTCAGCAGAGCTTGAAAACCAGGCATGAGAATTTGGGGATCTGTATTTATGAACTGATTGTTCTATTTATTGATTTTATACATCACAGGAACTCAAGGTGACCGTAAAAATACAGGCTATTAGTAAAGAGCAGTGAGAAAGCTATGACCTGGTAAGTTTCTCAAGGCACCTCACCTTTTCAGTATCAATGCCCCTGGACATTGACCAGGTAGAAACAATGTAATCCATCACGCGTTCGCTCAAGCCTTTGGGTACTTGATAGAGCTTCAGGAAGTCACGGACGCTATTCAGCATTTCATGATATCGGTTTGTATTAGCATACATTTGCTGGAAGATAGTTGTCACATTCCCAAAAATGGTTGCGTAAAGCAGAGCTGCAAATAGAAGAAGGTAGGGAAGGGGGAACAAAATGAAGATGGGTCTTCTCTGAAAGAGGCAGATGGTTTGGCAACTACAGCAACACGTTGCAGTGTTTGCGGGAGAAAACAGCACCAATTCCATCAAATGCAGTAATAATTATCTTAATTGTTACAACCATCAGCAGTGATGCCATCTATTGCCTATTGGTACAAGCCTATGGAGATGTCCTCTCAAAATTGCATATACTATAAAAAGAAGAGTGCCTCTTCTTAATACAAGCTCTCTTGTTTCAATTAAGAGTGCCATTTTCAATTTAGCTCTTGTTAAATGACTTACTGGATAACTTCACAGCTGTGCAATTAGGGAAACCACTTTCTAACCCTGGAGGCTGCTCATTCAATCCAGGCTTGATGTCACCTTAAATCACTACCTCCCATTCACTAAGCTGTACACAGGCACAGGCATCTTTCAATGCTCTAAATAAATATGCATTTATTTATTAGCTTTTTGTAAGCTTGCCTTTCCCAAACAGAAATTCATGGAGTCTTACAAAAGTTGAAAACCAGTACAAAGTTAAGAATGTCTCATACATAAAATGGACAGATGCAGATTCAACAAAAACTGATTCAATGAAAAGCCTTCAGTAACCTGACCATGAAAGGTCTCTGATTTTTTCCACTTGGCACATCAGATTATTTCCAGATAAAGTCAGATAAATGTGCTTAGAGAAAATGTTACAGCTGGGAAGCCACAACAGGAGAAGCCGAGATTTAGGAAGATGTCAGATCCAGACAGACAAGCCTCCATATATAACAACAATGTCTGATTCTTTCATGTAAAAGATGCAGCCCCCACCTAAAAAGGAATCTCAGGGAGTATTGCTGGAGAAGACTCTGCCAAAGAGCTTGGAATGCGGCTGCCAGTTATACAGATCAAACTTCTCAGGAAGCCACTCTATACTGAGTCCAAACATTACTCCATCTAACCCAGATAGGGCATACTGAGTAGGACACTGCGGGTGGGCAGGGGCTGATAGGCAAACTTGAAATTCTGAAAGCAGGTCCTGGATCCTTTCACAAAATGGTTGCCACACAGGAGGAGGCCTGCCAATTTACAAAATGGCTATCACAGGAGAGATAGTAATCATAGACCAATTTGCTGAAAGATGAAAAGGTGGGGTTGTTAGCTTCCACCCATATTTGGAAATATCAGGAATTGAATCTTAATGGTTTATTCCTGGGCTACATTATTCCACCAGGCATATTTAGGGCCTGTCCACTTACATTATTTGAGCCAAGCCAGCATTGGTGCTATGCCTGTGTGTTCCCAGATCATTGTCTTCCAAGGGTAACTGAGGCCATTTTCATTTGGTTCAATGCTGGATCTTCACTGGCCTTGAGAGGAGGCTGTTTTTCCAATGGTGAGAACTTTTGTCCCCCCACTTCCTACCACCTGAACTTGCTTCCTGGCAGATTTTACAGGCAACTTTATTGGCAAACCCACTCTTAATCCTCCTAGTCAGTTTCACAATGCCTGTAAAAAAAATGTGCCTAGCTTGACCATCTATGCTTATGCACACATCCAACTCTTGTCTCAACCCATCTCCCAACCTCTGAGTACAAGCCATTACAAACACACACTCTCTCCACACACACATAGAATTTCTAGAACCGTAGTTAAAATGTTGGAAAAGGCTCCAACTTGTGGCTGCAAATCTGTGATGTCATGCCATACACAGAGCATGTGTATTTTGCATATAAAAAAATTATATGCAAAAAAAAAAAAAAAGGTTATCTTGACACCAGACAACTTTCCCCTCATATCAACAGCTCAGATATTTTGCAGATTGACCAAAGTCAAACAATATGTACTGAAAACACAAGGGGGAGCTAGTTATCCATTTTTCTCCTTTCTGTAAGGAGTGGGAGTTCAAGTACCTGGACCTCTACTGGTAGTTTTTGTAGTCTCCTATCAGATGGCTGGAGGGAGCACTGAGTGGCTCAGGGCTCTCAATGTGTCAGCCCTTCAAGGTAGGCCAGGTCAGGAAACAGACTCCACAATATGTGCTGAATCTCTACTTTTTTGATATAGGCTATAGTAAAATAATCTTGAAAGCCTGACAGCATTTTCCCTCCCTCCCTCTTCTATCAAAGAGAATCAAGTTTAAATTTCTTTCTAACATTTGCTTCCTTTCCTGGGCTTAAATTCTGTTTTGCTAACTGCCACATTCCTTCCTCAAAGTCCTCTGTGGTTCTCTATCCAGGGTTTCTTCGGTCAGGGGGAATGAAGATGATTGCAAAGGTCACCTTGAAATGCTTTGGAGGGGTTGTTTTTGAAATGCTTTTGAGGAAGTGCCCACAGAACAAAGTCATATGCCAATATCAGACCTTTTCTGAAATACCTCTAAAATGTTGTCCGTGTGTCATGTATCAGCATTAAGTGGGAGGATGGTATATTATATAGCAACAATATTCTAAGCAATTCAAAGTTCAGCAAGCTATATCAAAATGTCTTGATTTTTTCTTTTTTCCTGGACAGGGCTGAAAGGACCACAAGCAACAGAAAAGATCCTTGAAAGTAAGATTAATCCCTGAGGTAAAAATACCCAAGATTGAATGGCGAACATTTAAATATTATCTCAGCATAAGCAAATAGCTGGTGTGGGTCTTCCGGGCTGTGTGGCTGTGTTCTGGAAGTTTTGTTTCCTAACGTTTCGCCAGCATCTGTGACCGGCATCTTCAATCCGAATCACTCTGAAGATGCTGGTCACAGGTGCTGGCAAAACGTTCGGAAACAAAACTTCCAGAACACGGCCACACAGCCCGGAAGACCCACACCAGCCATCGTATGCCGGCTGTGAAAGCCTTTGACAAAACATAAGCAAATAGATTCAAATGGCCAGTCATTTTAAAAATCTTATTAACATGCCTCCTCCCATATGGAATTGTCCAATTCCTCTGATCATCAGTAACGGTTATCTTGGTTCTGTGACATCCTCTGAAAATTCATTTAGCACTAATCAGGAAGAAAGGTTTTTGGTTGTGAGGACTTCTCTATAGAACAAGCTCCTCCCTCGAGATAAAGTATGTACCAACTTCAGTATGGCTGAAGGTAAAAGATGCCCTTGAATGAGGTCAACTCTTGGTGCCAGCATCCATGTACTTTTCTTGGCAGAATGATGGAAATGATTTGATTTTTGTCCAGGGTGGTGGTGGTGGTGGTAGTGATGATAATTTTACATCCCACTCTAGCCAATAGACCTAGGTAGTTCCCCATCCTATATTAAGCAGTGTCAACCCTGCTAAGTTTCTGCGATCAGCCAAGGTGAGCTGGCTGTTATTCCCTACCAAGTCTTTTTAGATTTTAGGCACATGATAGAAACATTTTTTTCAACTCAACGTTTCAACCTTTTAGTAGTATTGCTGTGACCAAATGTGGTTTTTGTACACTTAGCAGAGAAAGTAGCAAAGCGCTTATGGAGAAAGGATTAAGATGGGACATTATTTAATTGTATTTATATATTGTTCTTTTTTCTGGAACAGACCAGAGTAATGCACACAGGAAACTCACCATAAAAAGCATGTATAATTGTAAGGGGGGAAAGCCCAATTGCTGATACATTTTTTAAAAAATGCAATATTTAGGTATACTATTAACATAGTTCATTAATGCAGTTAATTTAAAGGCAATTTGGTTGTGAAGCAGTTATAGCTCTGCACATGTCCTAGTGAGAGTATTGTAAATCTTCTAAAACTAAAAGCCAGCCATGCTTCTCCTAGGAGAGAATTCAGTAAATGGGACACCATCACCCAGAATACCTTTGTTGAGTCAGCACGCTGCAGACCAAAACCATAAACAGTAGTACCAGCAGCAATAGTTTTATTTTCATGTGGCCGTGACCAGATGAGACTATACAGTAAGCAAGTCCTCCCCAACTAATCTTAATGCAGAATTTTAGAGGAGGGAATCTTTCAAGTATTTAATACATACACTGTTTCATTATTATATTATTATTATTATTATTATTATTATTATTATTAATTAAATGTATACTCCACCCAACTCCCAGCAACTATGGGTTTTATAGACTAGTATTCCCAACCTTTGTGACACATCTGAAATTTGAGAACATGTTTCGTCCAAATAACAACCAGGCAGCAGCATTCTGCACAAGCTGCAGTTTTTGGACCATCTTCAAAGGTAGAAGAAGTAGAGTGCATTGCCATAATCCAATTGTGAGGGCATGGATCACTAAGTTAGAGTATCCTGTCCCTGGAATCTATTCATAAATAGATAGCAATGGACCAGAAATAACTGCTATATTTAGAAGCTTGAAAAGGAAAAATTCCCTGCCATGACTTATATTATCACAGAAGCATTATGATTTGGCAACTATAACAAGGCAACAACAGCCAAAAAGTGGTAGATAATCTTGATTTGGGCTCAGCAGCCAATTCTAATAAGTATTATTTATTACTTATCCAAAAAATTATAGAAGCTAAAATAATTTGCAGGTCCTACACACCGAGACTCACATGCTTGAAGTTAAGAGAAGGAAAACACAAAAAATGGGAATTTTAGGAAATGGTCCTTAGATAGCAACTGGGGTATACACTGGATTTAGACAAAGCCTGAATATTGAGCCAAAGCAGAGTAGTTTGGAGAATGAGCCATGTCCTGATGTAAAGAAGGATCAATTCAATGTGATCTCAGTTTGAATCCAGATCTCAATAAAGCTACTGTCCCATTTTTAAAATATTTAGTTTCTCAGGAAATGCTCAGGATAGAGGGAGGATAATACTTAATGTCTGAAACATTTCTGAGCATTAAGCCACCACCATCTGAACAACCAGGCTACTGAGCAATCATTAATCTTGGGGATGGGATGTAATCTTTTATGATCATTCACTCCATGAGGCTATGCTTGTTTCTCAGCAATATCTCATTGCAAGCAGGTAGGTTGTTGCTATCTGTCTGAGTCACATATCAGCAGTGACAAGTTAATAAGAATTCATAATTCCAATCAGAAATAGAAAATGGTGGGGGAGACTTCCGAGGACAGTATAGTGGAGCTGATGACTGTGCCAAAAAGAGGAGCTGGTGAAGGGATCGGCTCCTCGGAATCCCTCTCTGGATTAAGGAGAGGACAAGGATCGCCCACAAGTTTGCTCCATACAGAATCTCCCTCCAAAAAGATTGTAAAATAGTGATCTCCAGAAGGTTTGAGAGTTTTGGGAGCTGGGGGAAAATCATTGTGCCTAAGCCATGGTTTGGCGCTTTTCAAAGAGACACTGGGTTCGCCTACTTCCTCTCTTAATTACTTTAGGAAGCTGTTTTTTCTGATTTCTTAGAAGTTAAAAATCTTCTGAAGGGTGAGTTTTATTTTGTCGGGAGAATCTCCTTCAACCCTGGATGAAAGAAGCTTTATGTAAGTGTAAGGATTAAAAAGAAAAGATTTACTTTTTGGAAACAGCAAAAGGGAGATGAGAATGTGGATTCTGGATAGTTAAGGGGTTAAATGGACTTGAAAGAATATTTCCTGTGGGGTGTTTAAAAATTTATGAAAGGATATATGAAGTTTCTGAAATTAATCGTAAGAAATCCTCCCATGGGAAAATTTCGTTGACTGGAAAATAGACAGATGACAAAAGGGGACTTGGAAGTTGTCTAGAGGGAACCAGAGAGAACAAACAATTACAATTAAAGGAGAAAAGACCCATTAATACAATGGAGCAATATTATTTGACTATAGAAGAAATTCAGGCTGTTTGGGAACAATATACTCAGAAATTACTTACAAGATTGTCTGATACTATAATAGAGGGTATAGAAGAACAACAGATTTTATTGGATGAAACAGAGATTGAGGCTGATTTGAATGTGGATTTGGAGTTTTAAAAAATGCTGGATTATAAAAGTAATACAGAAAAAGATGCTGTGGATTTGAAAATGGATTTAAAAATGCCAGAGTGTAAGAATGATATGGGAAAAGATGCCAAAATGGATTCATAAATGAAACCAGCTGATGTTATAATAATTAAAGGGGACATACAAATAATAAATCAGAAGAGTAACTTGGAAAGCCTTCTTATTTTGGATTTACAAAAGGAATGTGGTAAACCAATGAAGCTGTTTCTGAGAGGAGGCAAAGAGAAACTACTGAAGTTCCTGAAAGGAGACAAAGAGAAAATTATAAAAAAAATCAACCTGTGGGCCACTATTTGACAGGATTAAAGATCCAGCTTTTCAAAAGTAAACAGAAGGTTTAAGGATCTGTTTATAAGTGGGGAGAGATTTCTTTTGCTTTACTTCTTAGAGAAAGTGATAAATTGGATTACAAAATGGATTTTTTTTATTAAGGTTAAAATACATATTTTATTATTTTTGGTAGCTCTTAATAGACTTTTGCTATTAGGATTGAATGATGAGTTTTTATACTTTGATTATTGATAAGGGATGAGTAATGGGAAGAAGGGATCTTTTTTCCTTTTTTATCGAAATATTAGAGAAAGTGTTAAGTTACTGAAATTGTTTATACTTTGTCTGGAGGGCAGGAGGGAGTCATGTTTTATATATTCTTTTTTGTTTCTTTTTTCTTCTTTCTATCTCTTTCCACTTCTCTTTTTCTTTACTTTTTATATTTTCTTTAGTTTGTATTAGTCTTTAATCTTTATATTTGTAAACTCTAAAAAAATTATTATCTAAAAAAAGAAATAGAAAATGGTGGAGATAAAATTTATGGCCAGATAGATTTAATTGATAACATGCCATCAAATTGTTGTTGACTCTTAATGACTGCCACTGTAACTGAGTCTTTCCACCTTTCTGCTGGTCGTCCTCTTCTTCTATTTCCTTCCACCTTTCCCAGCATTAAAGTCTTCTCCAGAGAGCTAGGTCTTTGCATAATGTGCTGGAGGAGCAGCCGGACAGGGGAGCAGCCAGACAGTGTATGGAGTTAACAGCCCCTGGTTCTAAGACCAGCGAACCGGGGATTAAGAATCTGGCCACCCCCATTAAGGCCCCCCCCAGGGCCAGTGGAGAACCACAGGGTCCCTCCAGCATGGGTCTGGGGCTCCTTCCTGGGAGTGAGAGTCTGGGAGGGAGTCTGAGAGTGTATGAGGATACGAGGATCCACCTTCTGGGTGGGAGACAGGAGGTGTGTGGGAATGAGTCGGATGTCCACCCTGCCGACTAGTGAGAGAAGCCGTGCAGGGTGGCAGAGGGTGTGGGGGAGTGTATGGTTCAGCGGGGGGTGGGTCCTGGCAGCGCCGAGGGCGTGAGCTGGTGCGCCAGGGTGACCCTCCCTCACCGGTAAACGTTTGGGTGTGAATGAGGATGACTGGTTGGATAGAGGGGCCCTTGCCTCGGACTGGGGACCCAGGAGGTCCAGGTGGGGAGGTATTTGGGCCCAGAACCCCCGGGGGCTATGCGGTGGGCTACTCCATCGAGGTGGTGACGGGCAGGGGACGTTATGGCAGGAGCTGGAGGGCGGGCCATCTTCGGGGAAGACGCCCCCAGTATGTCTCACCGGTGGCGTGTTCCGGCCCTCCTGGCTCATTCCCAGGTCCTGGTCAGCAGGTTCGTAGGGGCCCTGGCTTCCAGCTGTTGCTGCTTAATGCCAGGTCAGTTAACAACAAGGCCCACCTCATATGTGACTTGATCACGGAGGAGGGGGCAGACCTGGCATGTATTACTGAGACCTGGCTGGGCCCAGAGGGAGGGGTGCCCCTCTCAGAAATTTGCCCAGCTGGGTTCACGGTGTGGCACCAGCTGAGAGGCCAGGGCAGGGGAGGAGGGGTGGCTGTTGTGATCAGGGAATCTCTAGTGGCCTTCAGGGGCATTGCTCCACAAGTTTCTGGCTGTGAGACACTGTTCATTAGGTTGGGCTCCCGTGAACACTTGGGAGTTCTGCTATTGTACCAGCCTCCCTGCTGCGTGGCAGCCTCCCTGCCTGAGCTGCTGGAGGCCATCGCGGGGCTGGCGTGGAGTTCCCCAGGCTTATGGTTCTGGGGGACTTCAACCTGCCATTCCTGGGGCGGTCCTCGGACGCAGCTCAGGAGTTCATGGCTACCATGGCAGCCATGGGCCTGTCACAAATGGTGCGGGACCCAACCTGAGACAGTGGCCACATGCCAGATTTGGTTTTCTTGTCGGAGCAATGGCAAAGTGATCTGAGGGGAGATTTACAGCTTTCCCCATTGTCATGGTCAGATCATGTCCTGGTGACCCTGAGTTTCTCTTATGCCACCCCCCTCCACAGGGAGGCAGGACCCATGCGATTGGTCCGCCCCGGTGCCTGATGGACCCGTCAGGGTTTCAGAGGGAGCTGGGGGATATTCCCGTGGACCTGCTGCACGGTCCAGCAGAGGCCTTGGCTGCTGCCTGGAATAGGGAGGCGGCTGGGGCCTTGGACAGGATCGTGCCTATGCGACCTCTCTTGCCACATCGGCCCCGACACTCCCCATGGTTTACGGAGGAGTTGAGGGTGCTGAAGAGGGTTAAGAGATGTCTAGAGCGCCACTGGAGAAAGACAAAGACTGAATCTGACCAAACACAGGTTAGAGCCGCTGTTAAGGCCTACATTGTGGCAATAAGGGGGCAAAGCGCCAATACTTTTACGCCCTTATTGCATCTGCAGAATGCCGCCCGGCAGCCCTGTTTAGGATCACTAGGTCCCTCCTTGGCAAGGGGGATGTGGGGGTTCATTTGCAGGGCTGTGCAGAGGAATTTTCAGGGCATCTGCAGGACAAAGTCACTCGGATTCATTCCAAGTTAGACTCCGAGCATGGGGCAGGGTCTGGGGAGATACCAGGGGACCGTTCTTACCCAGTTATCTGGGAACAGTTTGATACTGTTGCTCCTGAGGAAGTGGACAGGGTCCTGGGGACTGTGAAGGCCACCACTTGCCATGTTGACCCATGCCCCTCCTGGCTGGTGAAAGGAGCTCGGGAGGTGACATGTGGTTGGATCCAGGCGATGGTTACTACATCCTTGCAGGAGGGGGTGTTTCCGGCTGCCTTCAAGGAGGCGTTGGTGCACCCCCTCCTCAAGAAACCCTCCCTGGATCCCACCGTACTGGACAATTTTTGGCCAGTCTCTCACCTCTCCTTTTTGGGGAAGGTGGTTGAGAAAGTGGTGGCTTCACAGCTCCAAAGGGTCCTGGAGGAAACGGATTATCTGGACCCTTTCCAGTCAGGTTTCAGGCCTGGTTACAGAACGGAAACGGCATTGGTCGCACTTATGGATGATCTCTGGCAGGAGCGGGATGGTGGAAGTGTGACCATCCTTGCTCTCCTTGATCTCTCAGCGGCTTTTGATACTGTTGACCACAGTATCCTGTTGGGACGGCTCAGGGAATTGGGGGTGGGCGGCACAGTACTGTGCTGGTTCGCCTCCTTTCTTCAGGGCCGATCCCAATCAGTGTTGATAGGGAGCGAGAGGTCCCATCCTCGGCCCCTCCTGTGTGAGGTGCCGCAGGGTTCAGTTCTCTCCCCATGTGATGGACTGGAATGGAGGAAGGGGGGGTGAAAACGGTGCTCTCATCTCCAGAGCAACGCTCTGGAGATAAGCGGAGAAAGCTGGCGCATCCCTAAACATTCCAGAAGATAGTAGAGACTTGTGCCTGGGAACTACTGGTCAGTCTGAGAAGATTCTGTAATCAAGCGCTAGCTAATAAACCTTGCTGATTGAACCTGCACAGTCTCCAGGAATTCCTTGTGCTAGGCCTGACACCCCACTCCTTTTCAACATCTACATGAAGCTGCTGGGTGAGATCATCCATCACCATGGGATGAGGTATCATCAGTACGCTGATGATACGCAATTATACATCTCCATCCCTGGTGAAGTAAGTGATGCCGTGGCCGCCCTTTCTCGGTGCCTGGAGGCTGTAAGGGTCTGGATGGGGAGCAACAGGCTTCAGCTGAACCCTGGTAAGACGGAGTGGCTGTGGGTTAATGGCTCCTCTGTATCCGGGACTTTGTCATCTTTGGTGCTCGATGGGGTGGCACTACCCCAGACAGACCCAGTGCGTAATCTGGGGGTCCTCCTAGACTCACGGCTCCTGCTTGAAGAGCAGGTGGCAGCTGTGACAAGGAGGGCCTTTGCACAACTTCGGGTTGTGCATCAGTTATGCCCTTTCCTGGATCAGGAAGCCCTTCGAACAGTCACTCATGCCCTTGTTATCTCCCAGATAGACTATTGCAATGTGCTGTACATGGGGCTACCCTTGAAGAGTATCCAGAAGCTACAGCTGGTCCAGAATGCGGCCACGCGGGCTATTTTTGGAGCCCCGAGAAGGGCCCATGTAACACCATTGCTCTGTGAGCTGCATTGGGTACCAGTTTGCTTCTGGGTCCAATTCAAGGTGGTTATTACCTTTGAAGCCCTACATGGCATGGGACCAGGTTACCTAAGGGACCGCCTCTCCCCTATGACTTCAACCTGTCCCACCCGGTCTCACAGAGAGGGCATGCTTCGGACCCCCTCAGTAAAAGAAGTCCGGCTAGGGGGGTCCAGAAGGCAGGCCTTCTCTGTGGTAGCCCCCACACTTTGGAACATTCTGCCCCTGGAGGTGCGATTGGCCCCCTCACTCCTGGCCTTCCGAAGGACCTTGAAGACCTGGTTCTGCCACTTGGCCTGGGGTGGGGAGGGAACATCTCAAGCAGGGAGATGGCTAGCCCCATAGTGGCCGGGTGTCCCCGCCCTGATTTTCCATCTTCTTGGATTTTTTGTTTCTAGTATTGTTTTAATTGTATATATGGGATGTATTTTATATATATTTATAGTTTTAATCTCTTTGTAACCCGCCCAGAGTCCCCTATTGTAGGGGAGATGGGCGGGAGAGAAATCCAATAAATAAAATAAATTAAAAAATTAAAAAAAAAATTTGAACGTGGTCATTTGTGCCTGGAATGAGAACTCTGGGTTGATTTGTTTGATGATCCATTTGTTTGTTTTCTTGGCTGTCCATGGTATTCTCAGGAATCTTCTCCAACACCAGTTCAAAAGTCAGTACTCTTCATATTCTGCTTTTTCAAAGCCCAACTTTCATTTCCATAGAGTTTCACAGAGAATGACATGGCTTACTCGATTCTGATCTTTGTAGGTATAGACATATCACGGCATTTGAATATCTTTTCCAAGGTGGCTGCTCTACTAAGTGCTCGTCTGCTATGTACTTCTTGACTGCTTGTTCCTTAACCGTTGATAGTTGATCCTAAAGGTCAGAAGGTATCCGCGACTTCAATGTCTTCATTGTCAACTCTAAGGCTGGTTGTTCTACCTGTTGTCATTAGTTTGGTCTCTTTGTATTTAATTTTAGTCCCATTTTTTTTCACTGTGCTCCTTGACACTTATAACTGGGACCTGCAGATCCTTTGCAATTTCAGCTATGTCATCAGCATAGTGCAGGTTATTGATGTTTCTTCCTCCAATTTTAAAACTATACTCATCTTCCAATCCAGCTTTCCTTAATATATATTTGGCATATAGGTAGAATAAATAGGGGGAGACTATACAGCCTTGTGTCACTCCTTTGTCAACTTAGAGCCAGTCTGTTTCACCATGTTTTGCCCATACTGTGGCTTCCTGACCTGTATATAAGTTTCTCATGAGGACAATGAGACGTTCTGGGATTCCAATTTTTCTGAGCACTTTCCACAGCTTGACATGATCAACACAACTGAAGGCCTTACTATAATCAATGAAGTACATACTGACTTCTTTTTTATATACTTTGGCTTTCTCAATTATCCAGCGTGCATCAACAATAATGTTTCATGTTTCTCAGCCTTTTCTAAAGCCAGTTTGAACATCTGGCATCCCTTTTTACCATTTAGGGCTCTAATCTGTGTTGAATGATCCTAAGCATTATTTTGCTAGCATGTGAAATTAAGGATATTGTACAATAATTTACACATCCTGTTAAGTCTCCTTTTTTTTTGGAATCAGAATGTAGATTGACCTCTTCCAATCTGCTGGCTACGGTGTCGTTCTCCAGATTTGCTGGCATAGCTTGGTTAGAACCTTTACTGATATTTCTTCTGTTGCTTGCCATATTTCAGTGGGTATTCCATCAACTCCTGTAGTCTTCTGACTGGGTAATGACCAAAGTGCTGATCTAACTTCATCTTCAAGTACTAGAGGTTTTTGTAAGTAGGGAATATCTTCTAGGTATCTTGGATGTTAACATCTCTACAGTATAGTATTTCAGTATACTCCTTTCATCTTTGTTTGATCTCATTTGAATTGGTTACTATCTGTCCCCTGGAGTTCTTTAGCATACCAATTTGAGATTGCAACTTCCTTCTGAGTTCAGAGATCTTTTGAAAGATTCTCCTTGTTTTTCCATGTCTGTTTCCATCCTCAGTGTCTTTACAGATGTTGTAATACTGCTTCTTGTCTCTTTGAACAGCTCTCTGAAACACTTCCATGGTGTGTTCTGACATCCAGTTTGCTTTCTTCTCTTTCTTCATTTTGGCAGTCTCTTTTCACATTCATCCTTAATAACCTCTTTAAGTTCATTCCATAATTCCTCTGGCTCTCTATCAATAAGGTTCAGGACTTCAAAGCAATTCCTGATGTTCTCCTTGAAAATGGTGGGTATATGTTCAAGATATTATTATAGAAACTGACTGGCTTTCTTCTTTAGCTCAGCTTGGAACGTGCACATGAGCAGTTCTTAATCAGTTCCACAGTCAGTACGTGGCCATATCTTTGATGTTATAATTGAACTCCTCCATCTTCTTTTAGCAATAATATAGTCAATTTGATTTCTATACATTCCATCTGGTAATGTCCATATATAGATTCATCGTTTGGGGTGTTTGAAGACAGTGTTAGCTATGAAGAAATCATTGGAGTGACAGAAATTGATAAGTCAGTCTCCTGCTTCATTTCAGTTTCCAACTATATTTTCTTCTTTCATGTTTCCAACTTTGGCATTCCAGTCTCCAATCACAAGCTGCACATCTTGCTTGCATCTTCTGTCGATTTCAAATTGAACATGGTCATAATACTCATCAACCTCCTCTTCTGCATCAGTGGTTGGAACATAAACCTGAATGATCATCATATTAAAGGGTTGTCCATGAAGTCTAATCAATATTATTCAGTCATTGATTGCATTGTAGCCAAGTACCGTTCTTGCTATACCCTTCCCAACTATAAAAAGCAACACCATTCCTTCTTTGTTTTTCATGTCCTGGGTAATAAATGGTGTGATCTTCTGACTGAAAGTGTCCACCTCAATTTGCTGATGCCTAAGATGTCAATTTGTGGTTGTTTCATTTCATCTTGCACTGAGCTTTCCCATGTTCATGCTTCTTACATTTCATGTTCCTACTATAATTCTCTTCGCAGCTTTGGATTTTCTTTTCCTGTATGGCAACATCAGCAACTAGACATTCCAAAGACTCTAATCTAGCCATGTCATAAACACTATCAGTACTCTGAAAGATACTCAGGTTTTCCTCAGTAGCATGTTGAGTGCCATCCAAACTGAGAAGCCCATCATCTGGCACTATAACATCAATCATTTTATATTTTCTATCCATGTGGTTTTCTTGGTAAAAATACGAAAGTGGTCTACCGTTGCCTTCTCCCGTGCAGTATGAATTGATGCCTTTGTGATCATTGGCCTCCAGCATCTTGCTATATTGCTGCTGCTTGCTTTAGCTGGGCAGTGGGATGACCTTCATGCCTTGGGTGACCCTGCTGGGAATATATACTCTTGGCATACATTCCCAATGTTCTTCACTCATCCCTCTCAGGAGGGATGAGGCAGCACAGTAGGACTTGGGCAGGGGGAGGGGTTATGGCCAGAATTCAACACTAAATTAAGCATATTTAAGTCTGGTGATCTTAATGGGCTTGGAACACAATCTGTAATAATGATTTTCAGCAAAATCATGTTTAATTAAGCACCTTTTCCACTTTGAACCTAATATTTCATTTTCATCAAGGCACTTCAAACATTTGTTCCAATTGTTAATTATAATTCCACACTCTACATTATAATTATTCTTGCCCAAAGGCATTGTATTCCTGCATGAATGATCTTTACTTTGCCATTAGTTAACTACTGAAGAGACAGTAAGAGCAGGAAGACTTATCAGCGCATTAAGATAAGCTAACCCACAAAGGTTTCTGAATAAAGTTTTTAGCTCCATGCCTTTGTGACCCACTTCTTCAAGTCCTCTACACTTATAAAACAAATTGTTCAATATTTTTAGTTTCCAACTTTGAAAAAACTAAGAAGCAAAAAAAGGAAAAAAGGAAGGGTTTAACTGACTGATTATGTGCCATCAAGTCAGTGTCAACTCAGGGACCATATAGATCAGTGTTGTCCAAACTTGGCCACTTTAAGATGAGTGGACTTAATGCTGGCTGGGGAATTCTGGGAGTTGAAGTCCACTCATCTTAAAGTGGCCAAGTTTGGACAACACTGATATAGATAGAGCTTCTCCAGGATGATCAGTGCCCAGCCTGGCTCTTCAGAACTTGCAATGGTGCACCCATCATCACTATAATCAAGTCAATCCAAATATCTCAAAATGTCTGAAATGTGATATCTTACCTACCTTCAAAATAAAATAAACTGAAAAAAAGAAAAAGAAGGTATTTTATTATGTAGTATTTATTAGAAATAGCCAAGCCTAACACAATGGAGTAAAATATAATATTAACATGCAGTATTTAAATATTAAATATTAAAAAGTTGCAATATGAAAAAAAAATGAAGCTGTCATATCTCCAGCTGGAAAATGAACTATATATTTTTTACATGATTGTAAAATTTCATATTTTGGGAATCATTACTTTTGCAAGTTGGCATCTTACTAATTTTCTTGCATTTCTTTTCTTTTTTTCCAGTAAGCATCCCAGTTACTAAAATATTGTTTACCAATTAATATTTTTTTCTACCTAAAAGCTCTTTTATCATTGGCAGGCAGTATAAAATCCTCGGACATGAAAAATGCAGCCCGGGATCATAGGAAATCCTGGTCACTTTTCCCACTGGCCTTGACAAGAAATGAATCACTGAGTTTCCTCCTCATAATGGAAGTAGAAGTGCTACGGTTGGGGATGCTTTCATTTGTATTTCTACACTGAGCAAGGGATAGGACATAATGCTCTTCATGGTCCCTTCCAACAGTCATAGGTAATGGATTTCTGAGGGGAAGGCAACAGAATAAATAATGGAAGAAAACTGTGTGTATATATGTGAAGAGAGTAGGTCTTGGCTGGGTGGAATCATGTTTATTCATAATTTTAAAAGGCCATTTTTAGAAAGAGTTCAAGTTGCATTCACAATGTTTCATGTGTGATCTATAATGAAATAAACTTATTCTGTTCTGGGACAAACCCACTAAATATGTTCAATCAAGTCTGATGTAATAGTCCCATATTTATCTGAATGGAAAACGACTCTAAATTTAAGATGTTCCCCCTAAAAGAAGGAAGAGGAGATGGGGAAGAAAACTGAAAGCACAGAAAATTATTCTGTGCCATACCAAGCTACTCTGCCTTGCAAACCTACAGTTGCCAACAGGTTAAAACCAATTCTAAAGATTCTCCCCCTCCCCCAATAAATGTCAATCTATTGTCAATTTGCATATGTATAGATATATCTGCCAGAAGCTATACTCCAGACAAAGGGCAAGGGTCAGAGCAAAAATAACCTTTAATTAGCAAGTATTGGTTTCTAAGTTTAATTGCCTATAAAATAAGATATCTGATCTATAAATTGATTGTTCTTACATCTCCATATACCATCAGGAGTATACCCTGTTACACACGCACACATTCCCATTTTACTCAGAATCACACACATACACAGGTATGTACACATCCACTCTCCTCCTCGTTTCAGCAGAAACATCACAAAGAAGAAAAAACAGTCAGATGAGGTTAGTACAGCAACCACATCTGGCACCACAGAGAAAGTTTAATAAGGATAGGTTATAAGGAATATAATCTTCAGGAATATTTACAAGGTATGGTCAAAAAAGTAAAGATGGCAACTATGATGCAATCAAACCTCTGCCTGGTTTTTATGTGTGATGTATCAGTTAGAGTGTGTGATGTTGAATCAGTTCTGATCTATGCACCTTGACAATGTGGACAGATGCATTGGTGAGTTCAAACCACCATATTTAGACCCATGTCTCTCTTGGCTAATACTGGCCAGAGGATATCAGTTGAGGGGGATATTGTGTTTATCAATGCCTCCTGCGATGGAGGGGAGGTACTATCTGCCTTGGAATAGGTGGTGGTACATTCCCTCCTGAAGAAACCATCTTTAGATCTTTCCTTTTGAATAACTAATGGATAGCACTGAATTTGCCATTCTTGACCAAGGTGATTGGGAGGATGCAGCAGAACAACTCCAGACACTTGGATTCTGTTTTAATCCAGTTTCAGCTTTGGAAACAGCTTGGCAAAAACTTTGGTCATGTATGGTCTAGAAAGACCACTGTCAGAGATAAAAACCCTGACACCAGACAGGTCCATTACAATAACAATGCACAGATGTCAATCACCCCTCTCACAGAGAAACAACCAGCTTCCAGTCCATTGGAGCAGGAGGGAAAAACAAACTTAAGATTTGAACTAAATAACTTGAGGCATTCAGTTGGCAGTTGCTGATATTCTACTTTAATTATGGCTTTTCCATTATCTGTAATAAAACTAGCTTATCAAAGAGGTATGTCTTTGAATCACTACCTTGTTTGAATAACAATCTGGGTGAAGCCTAACAGGTCACCCTGATGGACTGGTAGGGGTAATATGTCCCTCTTGGTGCTCCTGGATACCTCAGTATATTTTGATACCGTCAACCATGGTATTTTCTTGGATCAGCTAACATAATACTGGGAGACTATTGGTCCAACCCACAGCTTTTAGGTTATGGTATGCCTCAGGGTTCTTCTCTACCCCCTATTTTATTTTACATTTATATAATGCTCCTGGGAGCAATAGTCAGGAGTTGTGGGGCTGGGTGCCATCTCTGGGGAGGGGGGGTAACACCCAGGTCTACGTCTCTTTTCCATCCTCACGGAGTGTGCCAGACTCTATAATTGGCTTCTGCTTGATCTGGACCATGGACTGGATGAGGTGTAATATGTCAAAACTGAATCCAGACAAGCTTGAAAGTCTGATCATTTAGGGGAGATCTCACTCAACTGAAAAAGTTGGGGTACTTTTCCCTGAAATATCAAATGTGCACTTCGAGGGTATTCCTTGACCCTGAGTGCATCTCAGTGCAGCTGCAAGGAACGCTTATATCGACCTGCGCATGTTTACCAGCTATGACTCCTTCCTTGACAGGTCTGATATGGCTATCAAGATCCATGTGCTAGTTACCACTTGCTTAGATTATTGCAATGCACTCTATGTGGGGATGCCCTTGAAAGAGATTTGGAACTTACAGCAGGTCCAAAATGAGGCAGCCAGGCGTCTGTTGGGTATTCCATGGTGGGAGCACATCACATCTGGGTATTGGTTCAAGGTGCTTGTTATTACATATAAATCCCTAATAGCTTGGGCCCCACTACTTGGAGGAATAGCTTCCCCCATATGGATTAACATTGGGTGTGTGTTCATTGGACAAAGACCTATTATTTGTGCTGCCACAAAAAAAACCTTGTCTTCTTTCACCTAAACATCTATATCTACACACACACACACACACACAAAGTAACAATACAATGGAGATCTTAATATTAAGTAATTGGTTTCAGAATGAAACTATTATCACATAACTATTACTTTGATATGAATACAGCTGTTGTTTTTTAAAATTATACTCAGTTTTGAGTGAAAAGTTAAATAATATTATGCTTACAATATAGACATCCTAAAAATACTATTAATATTGATCGATTTTTAACTTTTTTCTTATTTTCAGTACTTTAAGCTTTGTAAATAATAGAATGTTCATAATTTTTAATCTTATTACATAAATATTATTGCAATGAAATCTGCATTGAACTAATACAATGTATCAAGATTTATAAGATAATAATTAAAGGGAAAAAAACTAACTTTGTCTTAAATCTACTAGGGCAGGATCTTTTTGGTAGCAGCACCAGTATTAGGAAATTATTTCCACTAATCTGTTTGGTCGGCCTCTTTGGTGGCGTGCTTTATTATTAAAAAAAAAAAAGTTTTGTTTACTTTAGCCTTATCGTGGCAAGATTTTTATTCTGCTATTTTGTTTTTAATGCTGCTGTCATATTTTTGTCCTTGTGTTTGTACTACTTTATGTGTTTTAAAAGATTAAAATAGTTTTTATGATGTTTGATATGTTACTGTTTGGACTGCTATTTATCTGATCACTGTAAACTACCAGAAACCAGCTTCCTGGGATCACTCTAGTACAGTGTTGTCCAAACTTGGCCACTTTAAGATGAGTGGACTTCAACTCCCAGAATTCCCCAGCCAGCATGAAGTCCACTCATCTTAAAGTGGCCAAGTTTGGACGACACTGCTCTAGTATATATAAATACGTTAAATAAATACATAAATAACTGCTAAATATTTTGATAGACTAGCCAAAGTTTAAGGCAGAACCTTTTTTCAGCCATATTTAAATTCAGTGGATCAATTTAGAAAATTCTATATCCAAAACATGTGACCAATCAGAGGGGCCATTCTAGCATGTTTAGTAACATCTTAGATCTAATATGGCTGAACACTTTCCAACCATCCTTTCTGCAATGAACTTCGAATGTATGCTGAAACCCAACGTCTAGTTTAATTAGGCTGACTAGATTGATTTTATTTGGACTCCTTTGTGTGTGATTGTTGCCTGTCCTTGTTTTTCCCATAGTTCCCTGTTAACAATCAACTCCTTTTTAAGTCTAGATATTTGGCGTCATTGATTTCATAAGGTATTTTTCAGTAAAACCTTCCCTCTGTGCAAGACTGCATGGTTGCACAGCTATTCCCTACGTTTCAGGGTTGGCAAAAGCTTGGCTAACTTCTTTATCTCTGAGCTTTTTGCAGAAAGATCTAAAGCAGCTTCCTTTATATTTTCTTACGGTTGGATTCAAGTGAAAAATCCTTGATTAAAGGCTAAGAATTCCCTAGCTGGTCAGAGAAGGGAATGTGAGGAGATTCAGCCTAACTTGCAGCAGCCTATCATAAACAACTTGTACTGGGGAATGTTTGCTACTAAGGTTTTAAATTATCCTTCCTTCCAGTTTGTAACAGGAGCATTAAAAATCAATGTACAAAATGTTAATATGCAATATTAGAACTGTTGTTCATCATTCCATTATATCATGTTAATAAAAAACATGATTGACAATCCAAAAGGAATCAATCTGTAATTCTAATTATGATGCTGATATCACAACTATAGAAAAGGCAGATCTCGGATACATCCATCACATCTACATCTAGATAGAATAATTTGCTGCAACAGTGCTTCAGTAGTGGGTTTGGGGAAAATACGCTTATAACTTTGAAATTATAGTTACAGCTTTACAGTTCCAAATGTTCTTTATCTAAGCCATCTGAAATATATCTATCTCATGAAAAACATACTATAGCTTGACTCCATTCATATTACATAACCACATAGCCATATCTAATAACAGAAGCAGGATTTTTTTGTTGATTCACAAAATATCTTCTGATATTGCCAACTCAAAATTAAATTATTTATAATCTCACCAGGTTCTAGAAAGGAGTAAAGCAGATACTTAGAATCTCTTCTACTTTACCTTGGGAGGTAAAAAGAAATATATTTTCCTTCAGCTAAGCATTACTTTTGGCAGCTTCATGGGTGTATCCACATTGTGTTCTTGGCAAGAATTTGCCAGTGCAAATTCTATTGGGATGATTTTCAACTTCCCACTCTAGCTTACACTATGGAGATTTCCTGGTTGTCTCCCACCCAGGCACTACCAGGTGTGACTCCATTTAGCCTTATCAAAATCACCAAGGGTGGGAACAGGCACACCTAAGGGTGGCTGGACTTGGGCCAAAAATTCAAGTTACTTTTATTTAAATTAAATTAATATGTCTTTAATAATTTCAAACTTCTTCATGTTAAAAATCATACTTCAGAAGAACTTTGGGATGGGCTTGGAACTGTATTCAGGGCTTAAGGAGGCTGCTGGACACTCACATGTTAGGGAAAGCCTCTGCTTGTTTATTCCTTCTGAGTGTGCAATGCAGGAAAGACACCTTGTAAGACACGCCATTGTTCAACAAGCCAATTGAAAATTAGACCAGCCTCTCCTGACCTGGGCTGGCATTTCTGCACGTTATAGTGCCATGCATCTGAAAGATACCAGGTTGGGAAGGATGTGTGGAATTATCCACATTTAAAAAAGAAAAAGCATGATTAAGCTAGGTCTGTTTATTATTTTATTCTTCTTTCTTTTTTTTTTTCCTTCAGAACATTTTCTATGTTCTTTTCATTACCTGAAAGTCTAGGTCTACAAATATAGTAGAAAGAATGAATTATTTAAAAAGCTAATTCAATATAATAAAAATAGCATTCCAGAGCCATAACTGAAATCAACAACTACTGTTTTCATTTACAGTTTCAGTGATAAAAGCAAACTGAGTCTGCCAAAATACAGTATATAAATTAAAAATACCTGAGTAAAGTAGTAAAGACAATGATTCCCTCAAATCTAAGTCAGCTCCTGATGAATACACTGGTATGGCTGTGTATTTTTCCTTCCACTGCCTTCTCCCAGGTTATTGTTTTTTTATCCACTTCCCAATCTAGTCTATAGCCCTGGGATTTCCTCGTGGTCTTTCATCCAAGGACCAAGTACAACACCACAAAAGAGTACTTGCTTTCATATGAACAATGTGATGCATAAGTAAACAACTCTCCAGTTCTTCAGAGACTGAAAAACTATGGATGTCTAACATAGTTTTCCCACTGAAAACTCATAGTGCCTTTTGCTCTGGACTGTTTAGTGCTTCCTGATCTGGTGCCAACAGCGTCGTCGTTGTCGTCGTCAGCAGCAGCAGCAGCAGCAGCAGCAGCAGCAGCAGCAGCAGCAGCAGCAGCAGAAACAAATGCATTAACATTTACAGTTGAATTTATCCAAAGCCACGGATAAAGCCAGCCAGTATATTTATAGGTGCAGAGTTCACCATGGAGGGAAGGAGACGGTGGGGTTCAAAATTTCCAAAAGAGTGGCACAATGGAAAAATAAGATGTATGACTTGCAGAATTTTATGTATAACAAAATTAAATCATCTTGAACATTAAAATGGATTTCCTTTTCCATTTCACAGTGCTAATGAACAGGTCACTACTTAAATGAAGTCAGAGTCATTTAAGAGTATCATTTCCCTTCTGCAATTTATAGACAGTAATGCATGGGCCATTTTCAATTACATCGCTGAAATTAAATCTCCAGTGAGAGCTGCTGTTTTGATTATTTGTGCCAACAACTCTGGCTTTTGCTTTCAGGTTTGTTGCTTTCCCCATGTTGCTGAATTAAAGGGATAGTCCGAAATGTTGACTCCTTCAGATCTTTCTAAACTTACATTAGGATCTAACATTTAGCCAGTGTTAAAGATACGTTTTATGTTTTGCAATAATGATACACTATTACTGTACCTTACATTATGTTGCAAGAAAAAGTGAAAAACCAAGTTGGGAAGAAAATGCACTTTATAGCAATAACATGTCAAATCAAGAGGCAGTAATATTTTGAAGTTGCTTGTGATTTACAACCTTTTACCACTGACTTGCTAAGGAAACTAAGAAAATTCAGAATTGTATTTTTCTGAAGTGCGGGGTGCCACAATCCTGCCCTGAACCTACTCCATGGGCAACAACACACTTGCACACACTACTCTTGGGTGATAGAATTATGATAACACATTTTTATCTAAAGAATGCTCAACAACTGCTGGTGGTTGAGAATCAAATTCAAGCTTTATCCAAAACCCTAACAATTGTCCCAAAGTACTATATATATATATATGGTTCCAAGCAAAGCTATTTTCTGTAACCTGAATGTTATGATGTCACCAATATTTGATTCTACCAACATCTGCACATCTTAAAATTTCTCAATTTTCCCATTGCTACTAAGTATACTATTAAGTTACACTTATTCATCTTCCTGCTCCAGTTTTTCCCCATGTATGCATAACTTCCATTGTTCACTGTTTTTCCTGTCAAACACAGATTCCTTGGCTTTGTTACACATTTTCAGATCTCTACTCTTCATTGTCACTTCTTGCACTGTTTTGGTCAAAATCCTTCAAACACTTTCCCAGGCACTTTTAACAACCCAATATCCCTTAAGTTTTTGCATTCATTCTTGCTGCCTTTCTCTTTGTATGGGGGGAAGAACAATAGCATTCTTTCAATCGTTAGTCACACACACACATAGTCTTCATACACACATTAAACAACTCACACAGCCACTCCATAAGCAAAGCATATCTCATCTCTCATCATTTCTCCAATCATACTATTTTACAGCATTCTCACAGTATTTAAAATACACCTTTCTGCATTCTCTCACCTAAGTTTTACCTCAAATAATTTCACCACTTTTTAAATTCCTTTCTCTCTGCTGGAAGTTCCTCAGTTAGTCCTCTTCACCCAAAGGATGTTTTATTCTTTGCAATGATCTTTTTCTCTATATACACATAATAGAATAGATTTCTCTTATCCTTATCTTTGCAGATGACATTCTCTTATTTGGTTTTTTTTCTCATCCAGAGCCTCTTTCATTCATTTCATTTGATTCTGACTTCTCTAAGTTCTGCCACCAGTGTTGTTTTCCATTTCTAAAACTTTATAACTTTCTTATTAATTCCAAAACCTTCCAAACATTTTTAAATCCAACTGTGAGGTAGAAAGCACCAACAACAGGCTTTCAAGATTCTAAATTTGTTATCATTATGATTATTTCATATATTTAAATGTAATATAAATTTGCTCTCTGCCCCCCTCCCCCATATTTATTCTCTATTTTCTGCATGGGTCCTAGCCCTATGCTCATTCAGGAATGCCTGAAGGATGTTTGGTTAGCTACTGAAGCCCTTTGATACAGGATTTGCTAGAAAAGCACAGTGGTTTGGAGTATTGACAGAGATTTACTATGGTTCTCCAAGAATCTTGCCTTGCCCTGGACTCTGCCCTAAGTAAAATAATCCCTGCGCTAGCAACTGACCTAGCTCAGACAGATGCAGTTGATAGTTTTTATGTACGCCATGTCCAGAATAATGGACTGAGTCAGGGGGGTCAACAAAATGAGTCAATAAAATGAAGATGGTGGCCACAGTTGGAGTATCAAAGCTCTGTCCTTTTACATATGATGCACATTAAAAAGGGTTGGGGCTTCAATCATGCAGTCACAGCTGCCATTTTGACTTTGTTGACTCCCCTTGCAGATACCTCTGGGCTGAGGGTATGGTAAATGCTAGTAATGCTAGCAATTTGGCAAGAGCCCTGGAGAACCTAGATGTTGAACCACAAGCGATAAAACATGTATCTTTAGAATGGGGATAGTAGCTGGGGTTGCTTTCCAAACGTTTTTCCCCTCAAAAGTAAGTTCATGGTAATAATTTCCCATCCATGGTATGGGTATGTCAGCTCTTTCCTTTATACAATCAAAACGAGGAATTAACACTTCTGCTGAGTTTACACGCTATACAATCTGAGGGTCCAAGGCTATTTTCTGCAGACTCCATAAACTTCTTTTATGCTGAAAATCATTGGCTCTGTTTCATGTCACTTTGAAGCAGAAAACATTGTAACAGTCTTAAAATAGGCTTCTTAAAAAAAAAAAAAAGTCTAACCAAAGAAGCACTCCAAAACTACCTCACAAATTCAGAAAAGTAGTCTCCTGGGCCCAGACACAGAGGTTACAAGGTCTCAACTACTTTGCATCATTCCCACACCCACTGTAACTTTTGTACTCTCATAAGATATGAAAATAGTCTCAAGCTACCCAAAGGTGTCCCAACCCTCTTTTAAACCATGATTTGTTGAACAAATAAGAGTAGCGTGGTTTACATACAATGCTAAGCCACAGCTAAGCCTGCATCACATTAAGCTAAAAATAAACTAACTACATTTTTACTTAGTAGAATGGAAAAACAGGAGTCTGGTGTACCCTTCTCAGACTTCATTTGTTTTAAGCGTCTCACATCTTCCTCCCCTCACCCATTTCGGTGGAGAATTAAAAAACAGCAACAATGCAGGAGCCCTTTTTCTTGCTTGCATAGTAGTGGATTTTTCTTAGGACTGTATTTTTTCATTGAATACCTGGATAACCTCCTAATTTGATTCCCCCCCCCCCTTGCTTTCAGTTTTGCTTTGGTGTGAGATCTAAGACCCAGACCCAGGCTGTTTATGGCCTTTGGTATCTCAAAATACAATAACTGGAATATCACTCAAGATTTACTAGATATCAGCATAATATAACCAATGATGATTGTACAGTAGAATACTGGCTTTTACTGGGTTTCTACGTTTCCTGTGCTATTTATTAATGTATTTTATTATTTTTCTTTAAAAGTATTTTAGTAAATATTTTAGTAAAACTGTAAGTCATCTAGAAAGCCAAGGTCATAATTAAAACATATGCTTAATTTACCAAACAAACAAACAAACAAACACCCCACCACAGTTTTTCAGCACAGCATTATTTTCCCGGCTTCAAAGTTAACAAATTATAAAGCCATTTAAAAGCTGAAATATACTGTAACAGTTTATGGATATTTGCAACTCAAGAGCCGAAGAGGTAATAAATTGTTACAGATCATGTAACCTAAATTTTATTTTTTTTTTTCCCCTCACTTTTAGAATAACAGATGGAGAATTCCACTGGCTGCTAAGACATTTCTCCTCTTATTTAATATATGTGTATATGCTTGCCAAAAAAATGAGTCTAAATAGCCTACTTAGATCAAATCTGCTATTGTAATCAAACAGCAGGCAGGCACAGAGTTATTCCTCTATTTTGTTATGTATTACTCCCAGTCGCTCCAGGACATTCCAATATATCAACATTAATGTCCTTTTGTCTTGCACCCTCATCATGTGAGGTCTCACTTCATCATGTTGGCCATACCAGGAGATGGATTTCAGACCTTATATGGGAGAATATTTGAGGCTTTAATAGGGACTTTAATATAATAATTGATTATTTTAAATAAGCAGCTTAACAGAAAAGACGACAATGATCTAACTGGTCTTCAGTGGAGATTTTTAAAATCATCACTGAAGAGAAAAGAGAATCTGTGGTACACAGATATTTAAGCACCTAGGATAGCCCTACCCTAAGCATTGTTTAAGCCCAGTTTTTAATTAGCAATGAATAGGGGCTATAAAGGAATAACATACAAACTGTAGAACAAAAGGACTTAGCACACTAGTCCCATGCATTGCGTTCTCTATGCCTATTCACCCACCCTGTCAGCTTGAAACCTTCATCTGGTCAACTAAACATAGAAGTGCTGATGAGATGAAATGTCTGCAATCACAAATCAACATGTGTGATGTGGGGAGGCCCCTTTCTTAATTCATGCTGCAACATTATGAGAACAACCAGTCAGCCTTGAGTACAGTGAGGGGGTTCTAGCTCTAAATATGAATTCTTCCATAAGTGGTAATTGCAGACAATCAAACTGCATGCATGGAAACGAGCTCTTGAGTGATATCACCAATGCAATTGCTCTGGGCTGCTCACTGCTCTTCATGTGTTGAGATCTCTACATAACAATATTGTCTGAAGGGGGCTGTTGATTCAAAAATAACACAGGAGAATTCTATTTCAAATTATCTGGGCAAGTGTGCAGAGAATGTTCCTTTCAGCAAAAATCTCTGGCATTTTCAAATGGCTCTTGTAAGGGCTGAAGGTGGTGAGATGTGATCCAATGATTCTCAAGCCAGACAGAATTAGTATGGAATATAAAAGAGATATTTCCAACTCTCAAGGCTAGCCAAAGATTGATTCCTGCTTTCTGCTGTAGGCAGATCTTCTGCCTAAATATGAACTGTTTCTTGTCTTAAATAAAGCAACTTATCTAGCCATGTGGAGTACGTGAAGCTTTTACTGCTAGTTAATTGGGCTGAGATTTATTGCCTTGCCTAGTGTGAAGTCTGATAGCTATTTCCCAGGAAGAGCCGGATGACACCTATAAGAAAGGTGACATTTTCATCCCACCTTCATGGCATCTTTTCACCTGTGGGCAGGAGCTTGGGAACAGAATTGGCCTTGAGAGGGATTCTATTCCATACTATGTCCTATATTATTTGCATACTCATGAGTTCGGGCAAATGTGTAAAGAGGACTTGTTAAGTTATAAGGGTATGCAGCTAGGAGCTAGACCACTCTCTCCTTCAAGGCTTGAAGTGACATGGTCTTAGATAGGAATCCTTAACTTTTCTGAATTGGTAGAATACCTGGAATTTTGAGACCATTCCAGATATTCTACCAATTCAAAAAAGTTAAGCCACTGGTGCAAATTGGCAGCCATGCAGAGGTTGGGAGGAAAACTGGAGCAAGAAGGGAGAATGGAATGCAACATGCCTGAAGAGGACATGGCTGGTTGACTAAAATACAGAACGTGTGTATTTGTCTTACACATTTGTCTTTTCCTTTAGTATTACCTTAAATAAATGAAGCCTTCTTGTACAGAATGTCCTCTACTAGCCCTTTTTTGTATATTTCTATGCATGTAAATGTTATGATCTATTACCGTGTTTAAAACAGAACGTTTCTTCAAGCACAATAAGGACAAAGTGTGGGTAGTCTGTCTCAAATACAGCTTACTGTGTTGAGTTAAACTTTATATATCTAGACAATTAGTAGATGAATTTCAATAGATACTATAATTGCAGGGAGTTAATATTCAAGAATTTGAAAGTATAATTTGTACTAATGTAATTGAAGATAAATGCTCACAAGCTTTTCAAAATTATTGTTTTACTTGCACTTAATGCTAATCTTACCTATTTTCTTTACAATCATGGCTGGGTTCCTATGGTGTGGTTATCATTATGTGATTTGTTTGATTTGGTTTAATATGTTGTTCAAACCCAGCCTCTCTCTAGTTCAGTGTTTCTCAACCTTGGCCATTTTAAGATGCAAACTGGCTGGGGAATTCTGGGAGTTGAAGTCCACACATCTTAAAGTGGCCAAGGTTGAGAAACACTGCTCTAGTTGCCTGTCCATTATCCAACAGAAGGTTGGGGCAGCTTGCTCTGCTCTGCTCTGAGTTCTAACCAGCAAACCTGCATTGCTCTTCAGTAGTATAGAACAGGCCTAATCCTATTTAGGACATATCTTAGGTAGGCAGCAGTCCCCTCTGCTGTCAAATGCACTTCACTATCTCATTCAGTCCTAGGAGCTACCCAATTTCAAACTGCCTTTGGCCCACTTTTCTTATGTGTTAGTCTTAAGAACAAAAAATATTCTGGAGAAACTACAAATTATCTCACTTTTTTTGTCAAAGCAAGCCTCTCTGTTGCTTTCTCCAGGAAAAACGCTTGTTTTTTAAAGAAGGAAAGGAACAACAGTGATGAAAAAAATACTCTGCAAAGACTTAATGAGACAATGATCAAATAGTACTAACTTGTTACAGTTTTGTCTATAAACTGCCCTATAAACTTCCCCCAAAATGTGTATCAGCATTTAAAAAAAAAAAATCCTACATATGAGAGATCTTTTGCTATGTAGGTCAAATGCAATAAATAAAAGCAAAACATTGACTCTACTAAAAGGCAAAATATTGTTGACTCCATTAAAATGTAAACTCTTGTGCCGACTATCATTACCACAGATGTTAGAGAAAGATTTACAAGCTCATGCATACAAGACACTTTGTCCATTCAGTTCTGCATAATGAACAAATTACATTCTGCACTACATTATCTTGGTAAAATCGGCCGGGTAATTGGCCCAAAGCAGGAGAATTAAACTTGTTCTGAATTAATATGAAACTTTGCTTAGGTCTGATCTCATGTTTCATACACCGATGCACAGCATACTTTAAAAATTCCAGGCAGGCATGCAGAATGATTGTTCAACAGCGAACAAGATCTAGGCCACCAATGTCACCCAAGCAGATCTTCTGCTCAAAAACATATGTGTTCCTTTATCTCCTCCCTTCTGCCATTCTTACACCCTGTCTAAAAGGTTATTTAATCCTCTGAGGCAGATTTTGGGGCAAGAAGAATAGGAATATTTTGGACAGCTTCTACCATGCCTTGTCACTAGCCATGCTGGTTGGCTTGAAATCCAAAACATTTGTTTTCTTCCCATTCTCTACCCTATGTTGCATCTCATTCATCAGTTTTGTAGCTTCTATCCCACATCCTGATGAAGGTCTCCATTTCTTCTTACCATATACTGAATAAAACAGCATAAATCAATAAAAGCATGCCTAAACCACAAATGTTAATTCCAGTTTATTTCTGAATATTAAACTGGGCTAAATTAACTAATTCTTGAAGTTGCAGTATTTTCTGCTTCATTTTGATCATGTTGGGGAGAAAAATGTTCAGACAGACTTCTCAAGGTAAACAGCTCATGGTACCACTACAAATGTAATAAATTTGTAAAAAACCCATTACAAATGTAATAAATAAAACACAATATTCTGCATTTTAAGATGACATTGGTGCTTCCAGCAAGGTCTCTTCAGAAAACTCAGAAAATTGGAAGATATGGGAGTTATAAATTACAATTAGAATGTATGGAGCGCTTCTTTAATGACCATAGCTGACCAGGTGAGAGCATTCCTCTCCTCTCCTCTTGCTCTCTACTCTTCATCTTCGGTTTTTCATCTGCCTTCAATTGTTTGCAGACACTGAACATGAACTGTCCTCAGGAGGGAAGTGAGTTCTCTCCCTCAACCCATGTGTTATTCCTCTTGTAAAAAAAATTTTGGTATATTTTTACAAAATACAGAGCTACCTAAAGTTTGCTATACTTCTCCAAAACTAACAATAGCACTTCCTATCCCTAAATCCTAATATAGTACATAGGCATTCACATCTGGTCACATGTAAGGCAGCACTTCTGGTTACAGCCAACGTCTCACAAATAAATATATTTATTTATTTACACTTTTTTAAAAATACACAAAAAAATCCCACAACTACAAAAAATACCCACTATAAACCAAAAAAAGAGAACACAATTAATGACAAATCATAAGAAGCAAAACAGAAAAAGGAAAAAACCCTGAACAATCCAGGCATATTATCTGTTTATCAAGTACTAAACGATATATGAAAATTTCAAATTAGAAAAAAGGAAAAACTATTGTAAAGTATCATGAAGTCTCTGCCAAAGTGAAATGTATTGCATCATTATTTGATTAGTGGGAAAAAACTGACTTTTAAAAAATGGATACATTTCATATGTCTTGAATATCTGAAATATAGTGCTTCTCCAACTTCTCAAAATAATTATCTTAACAATTCCTCACACTTTGAAAACAATCATATTCCACATTTTTGGAACATAATTCCACATAACATTAATGTTAACATTAAGAGATTTCCCAGTAAATCTACTTTTATATATTAAAATATGATTCCAAAAAGGTGCCAATAACTCACAAATCATATAGGTTAACAACCTCTCAATTTTTTTTACATCACCAGCAGAGAAAATCTGACATCCATCCTTTCAAATACAATATTTGGGGCATCCAAAACTCAAAACAGAATCATCACCATGCCTTCTCCCCCATCATGGCATCAAGGCTACCAGAACACCTGGCAAACAAGTAGGCAAATTTCACAGAGGGCTACATCCCCATCTTCACTCAACCATCTCTCTATGACGCAAACTAGATCTACATGGTCATCCATTACAAGCACCCTTTCACCACTGACCCTCCACCAAGTAAGTCTACAACAACACCAGGCATGACCAAAGTAGAATCACAACTGTCCTTCTCTAGCAATGCTCTTTACCAGCTGTCTTCATTGCCTGCTGAGCACCATTCCACAATATTAGGCCATATGTTACTTTCCTCCCATCTCTTCCTCCAGTTTCTCCACTTCATCCAACTATATCCTCTTCTTCTCCACCAGTATATGTAATCCTATTCAGCAATCCATTCCTTCATCCCACAGATCTCTTCTTCTATCAACCACCTATCCACAATACCTAAAATCCTAACTTACTTACCAACTATCTACTCATTCCAGTTGAAAAATAAATCCCACTATAAAGTCCACCACTTTCAATGGCATGCTACAACAGGCACTATCCTAAACAACAACAACATTTACTTATTAACTCACTTGCTAGCCATTGATCCTTTTAGGAATAAAGGAGCAGAAAGAGTTTCTATTCTCAACAGAACCTTTTCCAGCTTGAACAACAAGTTTTCTTACTCTCTGACAATCTCACATTATTGCTTTCTTCCTGTTCTTTGGTCCCAATTCTTAGTTTCTGATTCCTGCTCATTACAGACAGCTGCCTACATCCATGGGCCCCAAAGAAAAGTAGTTTTCTAGAGAATTTCTCAGCCATTTTTAGCTTCTTCTTTGGGGTCTATAGATAAGTGTTTTTCTAGAGAAGTTTGTTTACTTATTTATACATCGTATTTATATAGCTGCCCATCTCACAGAAGGCGACTCTGGGCGGCATACAACAATTGAATAAAATAACAAATGGATAAAAACAATCATTATAAAAAAGATAAAAAGTGATATTTAAAATGCAAACATTATCAAAAAATTTAACAATTTTAAAATATACAAACCCCAGAGAGAGAGCAGAATATCAATATACAGTAGTGGAGCCATCTAAGAATGTCAAAGAAGTTACTATTGTTTCCTAAAACACATCCTCAAAATCACTACAAATCATGTATTTATGTAATATAATGGTTTGTGCTCTCTTTTTAATGCTTATGCACAAGTCAGGATTAGTCAAGAGTTAAGAACAATAAAATATTACAGCATTACCAAAGCCAAAGGCAGGGAGGAGCAGGGGGGTGGCGAGATGCATTTTAAAAGGCAGTTATTTACTTGTAAAATTTGATATCCAGGTGATTTTTAAAAATCAAGCTTACTTCAGAATATACAGTACTGTATATTGAATAAACTAAGATAGGCTTTGAATATTGGAAGCTCTGTGTGGAAAGTTCAGTCGCTCATCAAAGGAAGCTGTGCTTGAATTGAATGCCTGAATGAAAAAATAGATTTTTAAAGGGCTTGTTCTCTTCAACACTTAAGGCATATACTACTTGTAGCTGTGAATTTGTCCCTTCAAGATGGATTTTAATTTTCAAAAGAACTTAAATTTAAGATAAGGCCTTTCAATTATCAAGTATTTTTAATCCTCTGCATCAAAAAATCGTAGTAATGTTTTGATTGTTTTTCTTCTTTTGACTGAAATCCCAGCAGTGAACCAAATTGATTGAAACCAATGCTAACTGTATTAATGCACTAGCAGTTTACTTTGCAATTTCTAGGCCTGATCTTACTTAATCAATGGCAGAGCATGTTCTTTTCCTAGAAGTTAACTAAAAGACACATATAAAATATTTACTAAGCTCTTCTATGATAAATTCATAATCTTATTAAAAACATAATAGCATTTGTTTCCATAACTGAAAATCAAATGTTATGGCAGGAATGGACAATTTGCAACCCCAAAATCCCATTTTTGTGGCATGTGGAATACTATCCTAGTCCATCCCTGAATTTCAGTTTCCTATCATTTCAGCTATGAAAACGCAGGAAATATGTAGTATTAGCCTAGCCTGGCTTCAAAAAAACCAAACAAAACAAAACAATCCACCACCAACAAACTAGGAGACCTCACCAGAAGCTCCACTTTTGCTTTCCCAGTTTTGCTCTCATAGGTGACATACATCCACTTCTCTTGCTATTGTTACCTCACCTACCACAGCTACAATAAAAACTACCGAAGTGAGGCCCACAATTACAAAAAAGTTGTCCACCCCATTGCATGTATCTTCACCCTAGATGCAGATTGGGAAGAAAGTATATTGTTGTGAACTGTACAAAACCAGTTTGGGCAAAAACTATGGAATATGCTGAGAGCTGAAGACCAGCAAGAAGTGTACAACTGTTTTCAGATGCTTCTAGTAAACAGTTATAAATAATCTCAAAATTGGAAAAGTGAGCAGATTCTGCCTAGACAAAATCTGAAACATTTAATGAACTTGTGAAATTCCTCAAGGCTCACTTCACACTAATACTCTCAGCCGCAGACTGTGCGACAATTGAAATTCTACAAAAAAGCATTCAATAACCTGGAGTGCAGTGTAATCTTTTTCAATATTGCAAATTTGGGGACTTCTTAACTGAGGAATCATCTTGAATGTGTGGTTTATGATGAAATACTCCAATAAAGGCTTTTGTCTGGGCTAAATGTGAGATTTGCAGTGGCTCAAGAAATGGCATTAGCCAGTGAAACTCCATCATAGAAATCAAAGAAGGAATAACTAATGTAAATGCTATCTACATGAAGCAGATTGAACAGTGGACAAAAGAGTCAGCAGAAATTAAGAAATGCATCCTTCACAATTTCTGCAGACAGACATAGGTATACTCAGCCTCTTCAGGGTACAGAGGGTTGCATCAATGCTCTGTGAACAGATTTAGAGATATGAAGTGCAGAATTTGTTTAAAAAGAAGTCTTACATGAACTTGACCGATAATGAAGACCAGAAGGTATATCACATTCAGAATCTCTGACAAGGAACCTCTGCAACAATATTCATTAATTGTCATAAGTATGAGATGGAAGTCAGTTCTGGACCTGGAGTATCCATAATAAAAAAGAATACTTTCTATTGCAACTTTTTACAGGAGTTTCCTCCAATCATATTGATGCCATCATGTTTTCTCATGACTACAGTGAAAAAAAGACTGCTATTATACATACAGTTTTTCCCCCCAAGGGAAGCTTTCAATCATCATTCAGATAGGAAACTCAGAAATGTCTTAGGGAGAAATTGGTTCAGCGTCCCAGGAGTTCACCCCATTACTATTGGTTAGCTAACAGATGTTATTGGTAGATTTTCCAAAGTACTTTCTGGGGAACTAGGAGCTTATAAAAGGAAGCCATTGTCATTCCAGTTGGATCCATCTGTTGCACCAATCTGCATCAAAGCCAGAAATATGCCTTTTGTCCAGCATGAAAAAAAACTGAACAGTTTGAATACCTTATAGGGCAAGGAGTCCTTGTATCAATGGCAGAGACTCAGTGGGTTACCTACCCACTGCATCAGTTCTGAAACCTAAGAGGAAAGTGAGATTGTATGGAGAATATAAGTGTACTATGAAAACAGCATCCATATGTACTGCCTAAGGTCAATCAATCACTTGATGTTCTTGCCAGAAAGTCTTTGCAAAAGTTGATCTAGCCCAAACATACCAACAAGTGGCTGTTGATGATATTACAGCAGATGTCCAAACCATGATCACCCATCATGGGATTTTCCGAGCTTAGGAATTTCAGTGACCCTTGAGCTTGAGGATTTTGTGGATAGGAGCCTTATCCAAGTTGTCACAATTGCATCCCATCATCACAACAAATGGTCAGGCTGAACAAATGATGCAGCCAATCAAAGATTTCCTGAAGCAGATTGTCAGAGGAGCCCAACCACCACCAGTTTGGCCAGATTTCTACTTGCACACTATGTTACTTCTTGCTCAACGATAGGAAGTGGTTCCTTATAAGTGACTTATGGAGCAATAATGGTTAACACCAGATTTAATTAAGAACTTACAAGATAAATATGAACATGTTCTAGATACTGTTCTATTAGTGCTATTCTCTGTTCATTTATACCACAATAATGAGTTTTTGCAAAAAACAAATTGATCTGAACCTATCCACTATCACAGAGATCACTGGACCTATGTCATACAAGGTTCAGTGTGCAGATGGGCCAGCATGGCATCACCACATTGATCAACTGAGAAGGTATTTTTCTCAGAGCAGACTGGCAGCCACAGATTCACCAGAAGCATCTTCCTCACTTACGTGGAAGTGAAATCTCTTTGAAATTATAAGAGCCAGTACGGGGTAACCCGGATTATTGTTCTGTACTTACAGCAGCTGCTGAAGCAAATTTCCTAGAATTTCTACATCCACCAGTCAAATTCAGAGGCCATTTTGTAAAAGGGTTCCCCCTCACTGGATGAAGCATTACGTTAGCTAAAGATGGAAGGATGTTATGTATTCCAGGTTCCTAGTTATTATTAAGAACCAAGCTAAGGCAAAGAAGAAACAAAAGAGAAAGAATCACCTTTCTGAGAACCTGTTTTATAAAACTTGTCCAATCAGGTTTTTTGAGCCCTAACTACCATTAGCTATCTTGACCTGATGTCCTTGTAACTTGAAATGCTGCACACTGAATCCAAGAGCTCCTTGGATAATTTAGGCTATAAAGCACATGCTTTATAGCCTAAATCCTGTAAACAGGTTCTCCCAAAGGTATGTAATTGGGCAACATCTCATTCCCAATGACTGCTGAAAAGCAGAGATGGGCATGATCTTTTTCATTCTGCATAAATGACATTTTGGTCTACATACCTGCAGAGAACAATGACAAACCAAGGCAATTTTGTCAGAGTTCAGATTTTACCCCATTGGGGCACACACACGTAAGCATACACATTCACAGATTTAAACACACATACTTGAAGATTCTCTCTGTGCATTGCATCAAATGCAGAATTCTTTCAATTAACACAGGGATTCACAATCCCCCAAACACTGATTATCTCTCAGAGGACAAATGCAGCTATTTCTTTAGGCCATCCAAGCAAAAGGAAGGCAGGAGATAATTATTTGCAGATCACCTGCTCCTCATTGGTAGCAGTATTGTTTCCAGCCCTGTTGCTTTGCTGCTCTGTGAACTGTTAGCCACAAGCTGTTTAGTTCTTTATTTATAGTTCAGCACCAACTCGCACCCTTGGAGTGACACGTAAGATCAAGAGAGGCTGACAGCAAGGGTTGCACTGTAACAGGCAAATGTTAGATGTCAGAGACAAATCAACTGAAGCAAAAGACCCGCAATTCAACATTTTCTACACTCAGCATGATATCAGCATGGTTTTGGCAAGCACTTGCAGAAAACTTTTATACTCCATCCTTGATCTTATATGCAATATTCATCTGAGATCTCTAGTAACAGCATCCTGTAATGCTCAGTACTTCACTGTCTTTTCCTGAGAGTGGAGGCCATTGTCTCACCTATTGCCCTGTTGCTCAGTCCTCTTCAGAGTTACATCTTATTTTGTTTTGCTAATAAAAACACTGATCAGATCACCTCTCATCTCAAAGGATTTATGTATTTCACAAGAGGTAGAAAGAACTAATTACCACTCACTTGTTTCTTCTTCCTGGGAAGCTTTGGACAAATCTATAGTTCAATCTAATACCAGCTTTGTCCTTAGAGATCCCAATTTCCATGACTGCAGCCACTCAAGACTCCATCAAAATGTGATCATAATTAGAGGCAAATATGGCTTAAACATAAGCAAGAGTTTTTTCCTCCTCCTTACCCCAACTGATCATCTTGACTGAGGGAGCATTCCTGAGAACTTGACCAATTGCAATTATGCTTATATACTTTTCATTCACTTATTAAGGTATTTCCCAATATGGATTTGAGATTTATTTTTCCCCATGTGCAGTACAACAGTAAGTGCTCTTTATCAACTTCTGAATCACCCTGTCTCTTGCAACAACAAATACAGCATGAAGGTCTGCATTATTTCACGTGATATTGATTCACTGGAGTCTCATAAGGGCTATAGCCCTTTTTTACTTTTTAAAGGAAAATAAATTCTTTCCTGAATGTCTCCCCTTCCCACAACCCTATTTAACAGTGACTCATCTGTGCTTTTCTATCCAGACACTAAAAGAAAGCTCCAGTTTGTCAGCATCAGTGTAGGTACATTTCTGTCTGCAAAATACATTGCTTTGTATTTGATTTAATATTTCTATTTCCATCATCATTGTTATTTACAATAAATGAGGGGAAAGGCTGCAATGGCTAAATATATGTACTATGTACAAAAAGCCCTGATTTAAGTTGCCAGCACTTTCAGGCACAGCTGGAAATAGATTTCAGTGTGAAACCTTGGAAAGCTGCTGCCCAGCCAAGTAAATAATACCCAAGATGGACCAATAAACTGACTCAATAAATGCAGCTTCCTGAACACTTTTATCTTAAAATCAAATTCCCAGTTTCATGAGTTACATAAGCTTAATCTTGCATCAAATACACACTCATCAATCAAAAACCAGTTTTGAATGCTCATTCCATTTAAACATTCTTAACAATCTCAAAATTCTCTTCAAAATGCTGGGACAAGCAGGAATGCTTTAATTTGGTGCTGAAAAGAGTACAACTTCAAAAGTAGCCTTCCCCGGATGTATTGGACTTCAATCCCCAGAATTCTAGCTGACATTTACTTTTAGGGTTATATAAACCACAATTCTTAAATCATCGTTTGTTGAATAAGCCATAGTGGCCTAGTTTACACATCATGCTAAGACACATTGGGTCATTTCACACATCATTTTACTTATTGATTTATTTAATTTGTATAGCTAATTGTGCTAAGTTAAAACCAATCAAACCACATTACTGGGTGAAGCTGGTCTATATTCCTTCCCAAAACTGATGATTTCATAGCCACTACACATTGCACCTTTTAGAAGCAATGCCTAACATAACGTAACGTAACATAACATAACACAATATATATGTATTTGTTTCATATATTCAAAGAATGCTGTTCAATGCCACCTTCCACAAAACCTTTAACATAAAGTCTGAATTTTAAAAAAAATCTATAAGTTGGTGGTGCTTTTAGTCTTGACTATCTGACAAATCCCCTTTTCCCATTCTGACTTCACACTCAAAAAAGCAGCAGGTTTCAGAATAACCCCTCTCTGAGAAACAGCCCAACAGGAAAAAAAATTACATGGCTCTTGTCAGAGACAAGAATTTAATTAGATGTAATTCAAATACTAATGAGGTTAATTGCAGCATGCCAGCATCACCAATTAACTCAGAGCTGCCAACCTTGTGCATCCAGCAGTTGCAATGCTTACAATTAACTTCACACCACATTCAGTCCTCCGGCAAAATCCAGGAAAGATCAAACACTTTTCTTCAATAATTAGGCAGGGTCAGCAAACTCGAGAAAGTCTGATAAGTTCGAAGCAAGAAAGAGAAGAAGGTGAGACCAAAGTGGCCACCTGAGATGGAACTGCCTGCAACAAAATAGCTGATTTTCAGAAGCAAAATTTTCCTTCCTCCCTTCTATGGGTGGGAACAACAAGCTCCCATTTCCACCCATAAACTCTCCCCCCAAACTCAGCCTCTTTGCCTTTGAAATTCAGGAGCACTATTTCAAGGTCATGCTCCAACTTCCCTGCCATCCACGCCTCGGTCTCACCTGGATCCCGCAAGTAACAGAACTAGCCCTGATGTTGGTTCTACAATCTCTTTCTCAGCCTGGCCCAGTGCCTTTGACAGATGGCAGTCATCAGCCCATGAAACCTGACCATCTCACTACCAACCCCTTGGCAGTACTATCAACAGTGTTATCAGTATCAGGGTAACATCCAATCCTGATATTCTTCTCCACCTGAGATTCATTAAATGCACAGCTGGGCCTTGGACAGCAATCTGGACAAGTCAAAACTTGGGAAACTGAAATTAAAATTAAACAGCAATCAGAATCAGGTAGCAAATCAGAACTAAAGCTTAAAACTAGCCACAACTCCAGCAGAATTAGTCAAAGGAAACTGCTGCAAAAAATACACTTCTTATCCCAAAGGACCAGGAGCCAACCTCATGTGTGGAATCTGAAAGATTCTTTGCTAAGAATCTGCAGGTAGTCCTTTACACTTCACTGAAAAGATGTAGTTTTCCTCTTCATCAGACAAAGCAGAGATCTGCAGTTGTTATTTATTTAAACAATTTATACAGCCGCCTAACTCACTCACAGTGACTCTGGGCGGCTTACAAGAATAAAAATCCCAATACAGAACCCACTACACTCCCCCCCACCGACCCACCCATCCATCTTGCCATGGATGGATTGTCTCTACTTGAAAATAAAAGCTATGGGGTAGGACATTGTGCTCAGGACTGCAAAGTGGAAGTGATACAACCCATCATCTCCCTGCTCCACAATCCCAGTGAAAACTGTCTCCCTGCAATGTTATGCTTCCAGAGGAGAACCTTCTATTCGCACTTGATAGGTATTTGGAAGGCTTGTATCTCACCATGGACATCTCCAACGACATTCAGAACTTTCAGAAGATGAGAAAAAATCTGCAGCCTGAGCCTTTCTGGCTCTTGTTATTTTAATGCAAAATTCCAGATGCATGTTTTTGAACTTGAGACCAGCTTTCTTATATCTTCATGCAAAGCAAGGGGGGGGGGGGGAATCCACATTCTTTCCACTTCAGCCTTATATATGACTTGCCTTCCTGGTTTATTTTTCCAGTGAAAAACTCTGGAAGCCTTAACAAAAAGTTTCTATATATTGATGTATCTAAGTAGACACTAGGTTTCTGCAAAAGCAAAGCTAGTACTACAAAATGCAAAAAACTAGCTCTCTAGAGAAGGCTCTGATGCTAGGAAAGGTGGAAGGAAAGAGAAGACGACAACAACTAGTTACAGTGGCAATGAGTGCACTGTCGGAAGACCTGAAGGATTAGGTTGGGGACAGATCCTCCTGGAGAAAATCTATCTATGTGGTTGCTAAGTCAGCACTGACCCGATGGCACATAATCAATCATATTAATAAGCCTGTATAATGACTGGGTTCAATTGTTTTTGCTTAGTATGTTGTATGAATCCAGAAATGGTTTGATTTATGATTTATGTCTTAGAGTACTGTATGAACACAGCAATAGTGGTTTATTTAATAAACCATAATTAAGCAAATATGGCTGAGCACAATGAATAAATCCATTAACTGTCTCACCAGCCATAGCTATTTACTGTACAACGCTGCATATGCCGTTCTGTTCAGTGGAATGTATTATCAGATAAGAAAGCACAGGATCGGCACTGTAGCCTGGAGTGAGCATAATTCATTCACTCATCAGTCCTGCTCGCTCACTGCAACTGTATGGACATGTGGACTGGCAAATCATAATTAAGAATTCCCAAACCTAATGTCTCTTTAATTTTCTTCCTTCTGCTTCTTGTTCCCTTGCAGAGATACTGAACAAGTCCTTCATGAGTCTAACTGGACTTAGGTTTTGTCATCCACTATTATTTGCCCCACTTCTTCAGCACCAACAATATATGAATTCAGATTAAGCGCGCTCTTAAAATGTGCTGTATACATCCACCACTTGTGTGCCTGTGCAACACTACAGCGAGTGTGATGATCACACATAAGGTGGCTACAATATATTTTTGTTAAATTACAGAATTTGGCAAATGGTGGAAGAGGTTCTGTAACACTGACAAAATGTGGGAATGAGCTTTGTATTACCAGGTTATTGTTCCAGAAAAATGCTTTAGTTCAGCAACAAAAGAAAAGCAGAATAAAATATTTTGAAGCAGCAGCCTTTATTTTTCATACATCTCTCTGCTTTATCCTGTATGTAGGGATGGGAAGTATGAAGTTATCTTATCCCTCTAACTTTTTGGAACCCCAGGAGAGAAGGCGCCATCTGTATCTTGGGGGAATGCTGTTCCAGAGGGTGGGGACCATGACAGAGAAGGCATGCTTCCTTGGTCCCATAAAATGACAACATTTAATAGAGAGGACTTGGAGCACACCTACTTTGCCTGAGTGCACTGGGCAGCCAGAAATTATTGGAGATAGGCAGTCCCTCAGGTATCCAGGCCCTAAGCCATGAAGAGAAAACACCTTGAATCGCACCCGGAAGCCAACTGGCAACCAATACAGCTCATGTAACAGCAGTGACCCATGGGCATACTGGGAAGCGGTCGTTACTGCTTGCACCGCTGCATTTTGTACTTCTGGATGGTCTTCAAGGGCAGCTCCATGTAGAGTGCATTGCAATACTCCAGTCATGAGGTGACCAGGGCATGAGTAACAGTCTTAGGGCCTCCTGGTCAAGGAAAGAGCACAACTGGAGCCCAAGATGAGCCTGTGCAAAGACCCTCCTGGCCACAGCTGCTGCCTACTCTTCCAGCAGGAGCTGCAAAGGAGTCCCAAAGCGCATACCAGTCTCACATGGGGAAGTGCAACCCCATCCAAGATCAACAACGAAAACAACTCTGACATGGGGGAGCCACAGCCACTCAGCCCCATCCAGAACCAAACTGCCTCCAGACACTGGGCCAGTACATTAACAGCTTCACCTGTGCAGCCTGGGGTTGAGATGTACAGCTGGGTATCATCAGCATATTGATGATACTGAACCCCAGACCTCACCTAGTGGTTTCATGTAAATGCTGAACAGAGAGGGAAGAGTGTTGTGCCCTGAGTCACCTAACATGTGAGGGGCCATGGGCACAATCTCTCCCCCCTGTCAACATCAACTGAGACTGCCTGCTGAGGTAGGAAGCAAACTACTGCAACACCGTGCCTCCCACTCCCAACCACCACAGCTGGTCAACAGTACTGAAAGCCACCGAGAAATCAAGGAGCACCAGGATAGATGCACCACTCCCATCCCAGCTCTGCCAAAGGTCATCAATAAGCACGACCAAAGCTGTCTCCATACTATACCCCACTCTAAATATTCAATATGCAGGTATTATAGATGGTCCTATATATTAAATTCCTCTTTGTGTATGAATATGTATATATTTTCTTTTATGCAAAATAGCGTATCTAAGATATCTTTTTGCACAGAGGGATCCATGGAGGGGTCCAAAAAGTAAAAATGGTGGTTCTAACTGCTCTTGAAGCCCTGCCCCTTGTTATATGTGTTTGCTGCATGTAAAAGGGAGCAGAGCTTGAACTGCATGGTTGTGATCGCCATATGACTTTCTTGACTTCCACATACCCCATGGACACCCCTGCTTTTGCATAAGAGGATCCCAACAAATGCTGATTTTTCAAAATGTAATCTTCAATAGATTCAAAACTAGATTTTGATAAGTTTCTCCTTCTTTTTAACTTTACCAAATACCCCCTCCTTTCTCTCTTGCAGTGGTACCATTATGGCTTGACTATATAATGAAAGTGCAGCCCTGCTCTTTGACCAGTGATAGAAAACCATAGTGGCTTATGCAAGAAAATGTTGTATTGGCTAGCTGACTCAGGCTCTTAAAAGCTACAATATTTTAGGTGACACTGTGTCCCCACATCTGCAGATAGCCATTAATTCAACCAGTTGGTTATGTTGAAGGAAGCATACAGCCACTGAGGGCATCAGAACAGTAAAGGACTATCCCTTCAGCACTCTCATATTTTCATTGCTGGCATGACCCCAAAAGACAAACTGGCTCAGCTCATTGCCAATCACATCCAGGGATTGGGCTGCAGTCGTAAACAACCAACACAGAAAAGCTGTTGAGATTTATAAACATCCCAATAACTATAACAAGAAGGAAGTCTGAAGGTTAACAAAGCCTGGTGCATATTTCAAAGAAAGACCAATAAAAAATTAACTCATTTAGAATTTTTTCAAATTAGACCATCCAAATTCACCTCGATGAAGAACCAATCAGAAAGTGGCTTTCCAGAATTCATTTGACATGGTCTAATTGGAGATTAGTTCTGTTATAAACACAAGAGCTTAGTTAGTTCCTACTTAGTTGCCTGCAAGCTGCCAAGAAGTGTGCTACAGACCAACCACTTCTACCTCTGAACATGCCAGCCACAACTGCTCAGGAAACGTCTGGATACCAAACAATTACACCATGGTTTATTTGCCTGGAAGCTTAACACCATTGGAATGAAGCCTGGATCGATATTTTGTAGATTCTCTGTATTCTGGTAAGTAGCAGCCCAGCCAATGGGAAAGGAGGAGGGAGATGATAACAAGAAAGAAAGCACCCTGGTGCCAGCACATTAAAAAAATAAAAATAGGACAGCACTGGAAAGATAATAGTCATGGAAAGACCCCCTCAGATCTGATGGGCCTCTAGCCTTTGGCCTACCTTCCAATCACTTACCTGTCAACTGAAAGGTGGACATCAATCACACCTATTTATCAACCTCTATAAAGCTAAAATAAAATAAACCTCTTCATTCCTATTATTTTTGTCACAACCTTGATTATCTTTCTTTCTGCAGATCACCGTGATAATTAGTTAACGCTAACAAATAATGAAACTGAAGTTGGAATGTTAGTCATTCTTCACTGTTGCTTTCTTTTCCACTGCTAAACTGTAATATTTGAACAAAGATGCATTTATTTCCATGACTGTGACCTTTCAAATGTTCATTTCTATTGTTTATAATCTTTTTCCTTATAGGCTGAAAACATTATTTTGACTGGCCTGAAATTTGTGGATTTTACCTATTTATGGCTTGTATATCTCAGCCTTATTTTATTTACTTACTTACTTATTTATTTATTTATACATCAGTTTTATATAGCCACCCATCTCACACAAACCGACTGTGGGCGGCTTACAACAATTAAAATAAAATAACAAGTGAATAAAAACAGGCATTATAAAAAGATAAAAAGTTATCATTAGAATAAAAACATTATCACATATTTTAAAAAATAGATTTTAAAATATACAAACCCCACAGAGAGAGCAGAATATCAATTACAGTTGAGCCATCTAAGAATGTCTCCGGTTCCCAAAGACCCCCAGGCCTTATGACACAACCAGGTCTTGAGGGACTTCCTAAATGACAGCAGGGAAGGGGCAAGCCTCATTTCAGGGGGGAGAACGTTCCACAAGGAGGGAGCTTATTCTTTGTCACTCTTCCCCCAGCAGGCTCAAAAATTCATATCTTGGTGAAGGCAGTGGAGGAGTGTTTGATGGCTGAATAACTATGGCTATGCTAAAATCATTAAGAAAAAAATATTTTTAAACCAGTATCCTAACCTCAAGTAACAGCCCTCTGTATTACAAGAATTTAATAAATTATATTAAGAAATAAACAGCTATTAAAAAGTTCATCTCTGTTATTCAGGATCAACTCATAGATTAGTGAAAAGGTGTAAAATATCAACGGTTCTTTAGGTGAGAACTAGAGTCAGAAGATAATTGCTATCGGGATGAAATTCTCAACAGCATAAGTCTCCAGTTAGCGGGAAAGATGGTGTGAAAGCATAGGGGTGGGCAAGGGATGGACAAGTGAGAAAAATAGCATTGTGCCATTGTGCCACATTGCATGCAAATACACAAGGGGTATGTACTTGCATGCAACATCACAACAAAGGTACAAAAAGGCAGAACTTGCATCGTAACATCAGGATGCATATTTGTATATCATGCTTAAGAACAAATGTCTACATGTGAAAGATGGAATGGGTGATGCCTGAAATATGCAAATCTGCAGGATTTGAACTCTGTTCCTTCCCATCGCCAGGGGGTTTCCTGAAGATTTGAGCTCTGTTCCTCCAGCCCCAGGAAGGATTTCCCCTCCATGGATGGAGGGGAGGGCAATCCCTTCGGCGGGCTTTAGGAAAGCAAAAAGGCTACCTACGCAGAGCTGAAACCATCTGGCAAACAGCCCTTTCACTCTCAAAGAGCTTCCGGCTGGGAGGATTTCAGCTCCACACTGAGCTGAAATCCTTCAGCAGACAGCTCTTTTGCTCCATTCGCTTAACGATCCTGAAGATCGCTTAACAACCACAACCAGGAGTGCCCGGATTGTGGCCGTTGAATGAAGCAGTCACATGGGCATCTCGCTTAACGACTGCTTTGCTCAGCGACTGAGATTCCAGTCCCAGTTGTGGTTGTTAGGCAAAGACTACCTGTATATTCATCAGCAGAGGAAATGACAGCAAATTAGAAATGCAGGTCTATCAAAAAAACAACCCACACTAACCAAGTGCTCCATTACCAAAGTAACCCAACCTCCCACAAGAGGAGTTGTATAAGAACATTATTCAGATGAGTACAAATGCACCGCAGCAACCCAGAACACTAGAAAAAGGAACCAGACCACCTATACAACATCTTCCAACAAAATGTATCCCCACACAATTTTATCAAAAAATGCCTGACCTACTACAGTACAACCAACACAAGCAGTGAAAAGGATAACACTACTGTACATCAAAAGCATCTCAGAAACAACCAACAGACTATTACAACCACATGGCATCTTGGTAGCACACAAAAGATCTTAAGTAAACCAAAAGTCCCAGGAGCCCAAGAATAAAAAACAGGAGTCATCAACAACATACAGCGTAAGGACTGCAACAGCCACTATGTAGGACAGGCAGGCAGAAGGCTAGCAGAGCACATCCATGAACACCAACTAGCAGTCAGAAGACACGATGAAAACTCCTTAATCACACAACACATGGACAGACTCAACCATAGTTTCAACAGGGAAACTGAGCATCCTAGACCAAGCTAAATCCAAAAATGCTAGGGAATTCCTGGAAGCTCGGCACCGAGATGAATCAGCCATCAATAGACACATAGAGATAAACCACATTGACACCATTCGAAACAGACAGTTAAAAAAAAAAAGCTAAGAAGGAAACAAAAAGAGCAGAACACATCCTCTCCAGCAGCCAACACCCAGATAGGCAGGGATTAACACCAGGCAAACAATCAAGCAGAAAACAATACCCTAATCAAGGAACTATCAAGGAGAAAACCACAGCCCCACCAACACTGGCAGGGCAAGCTACTGCATATAAATAGGGAGCAAACCCCACACTCACAAGCACGGATGATGCTACCTAGTCAGGTAATGAAATGCCTGCAAGCAACCAACCAACCTCAGAGAGCACCAAGGACTCCATTGCACACATTGCATAAAAATGTATCCTTTTTATAACTTCAGTAATAAAGTTTCTAAGAAACAGTAACACAGCAATATGTAAACTGGTCCGTTCTCAGTCAAACTTCCTAAAACTTTCATAAAACATTGGAACCAATACAGCCTGCAATTATAGGCCAGCTATGGACCACTACAGATTCAAGTTTATTCAGTCTATATATATAGATTATTGTAGCTACATCACTACTTTGTATCCTCAAAGATTTGGGGGTTCACTTTTAGACTTTTTGTCTTTTCTAGATGTAACTGGCAGTCATTCTTTCAGCAAGCACCTTTGCTTTCAATGATCTAGAAATTTTCCACAAGTTTTTTTTTATTCTGTTCCACTACTGAAGCATCAAATTAATTTTCAGCATAAGTTCTTTCATGATGTCTCTAGCATTATTTGCTAATGCCCCCTTTTCTCTCTTAGTGAGTCATGAGCTTCATGTTTCAAAGTAGCTTACGCAGATAGCCTATTACCGCATTTGCAATGAATGAGGGAAAATGCTTGAAATAATTTGTTATGCCATTTCATTAACAGAATACATCCACTGTTTTGCCCACTAAATAAAGGGAACTTGTTTTCATAGTAGAAATGCCATAATTTGCATTCATCAGAATGATTCCCTTCCCTTCCCTTTGAAGCCTTTGATTCAGTTCTATGCCCATTTATTTCAGTTCTATAAAGTACTCCTCGAACATAAATAAAGATGTATATTATTTGTCAATTGCCTTGATTTCACTGGAAATATCTTACGTGACATTATTGTATTTGACTTTCTGCTATATGAGTTAAACATTGCAGATGCCTTCTTCTTCTTCTGCAGTCTCTTGAACAAGGAAATCTAACCATACTGGAATTCCACAAACAACTGATCTTCATGAGCTCCACTGAATTATTTGAGAGTTCTGTTATTTCTCTTGTCAATGCTGATTAAAAGGCTGGAGTTGATACAGTAAGGGCTTGTCAGCCACAGAACATTGTTACAGAAACTGAAAAGGTCAGGATGATTATGAATTAAGGCACACACATTTAATCGAGACAGATGTGTGCCAGGTTGTTTTATATATGGCACTGTTTGTTGAACAGACTATTGCGTGTTCCCAAGGGCATGCTACAGGAACCAACAGCCCAGAAATTCTATTGCTACCACAATCTGTTTTAACAGGACAATTTGGGTATTTGTGTTTAATATTTTTTAAATGAAGAATTCTGTCTTCTGTGTATACATTTCCATCACTGCTATCATTTCAAATAAGGTAATATGCAAGTGCACTAAATATTTGTACATATGGATTTATTTAACAATATCCAAGGAGTTTTAAATTAACGTCAGTAAACTAAGATTCGCCCAACATATTTAGCTGCACTCCCTCCAATTAAAATACTTAGTACCCACAAAAGCCTCTCTGTCTCCTTGCCAGTACAAACTCAATAACAACACATTAATTAACAATTTGCTGCTCTTTCAGGAAGCCCCGCATCTGTCTGAGGAGGTTGCTTCATAGTATATAATGCCCTTCAGTGCCATCATTGGCATGATTAATTCTAATATCTATCCTTCAGACCCTTTCATCATATCAAGCCACATTTCCTGCTATTTCAAAAGGTACAGCATATCCATGAATGGAGAGCGGTTACTAGAATTAATTCTGCAATATTCCAAGGTCAACTTACCCTTGTCCCAATCTTCCCTGTCACTACTGGCCGAATGCTTACTAGATTCACCTACTACGAAATCGACTCTCAGCCTGCCACAAGGTGTGTCACAGAGGCAAAAAATAAGCAAGCTCTCTGTCTTTTATTTCTTTTCCTTGATCAAATTCTTTATATAAAGATGGAAAAATATTTTTTTACAAAGTAGCGTGGTTTATCAATCTGATCTAGAAGAACATTTGTTCTGATATATAAAAGGTCAGTTCAAAAACTGTTTTCCAAACATGAGATAAGACTTTCCACACCACTTTTAAATGTTAGGGTTGAACAGCCTTCCTCAGTTTCGGCTAACAGTTGTACTCCCAAATCATCTTGAGGGCTTTAGGCTGAAGAAGGCTACCTCAGAAAACGATACTAGACAAGTAGTATTAATTATCTTAAATAAGCATGGAGAACATCTGTATAATCAATCTGGTTGTACAGTGTGTTAGATTGGAGCTTCCCAGGTGGTTGGAGTTGTGAAAATAAGGAGCCAACTATATATACTGCCTTGAACACTCAAAGAAAAACAAGACATAAATGCAACAATATAAATATATAAACAAATGTGAACACCTAAATCTTACTTTTATAGGTCATAGGAGGATTCATAATATAAATCAAATGAATAAGAATTCTTTTTCCTTGGATTATGAGTTCTAAAATATTACAAGTAGCTTAATGAAAATGCTGCTATTTCTAACCACTGGCTAAAGCATAATGCAATAATGCTGCAATAACAAAGTCCCATTAAACTCTAGGTTTGTTCTTAATTGATACGTATAGAATAGTGGTATCTATTCTAATCATATCTAATAAAATGGAAAATATTAACAGATCTAAGATAAATCTAAACATTTTGGAAAGACACCATTATTTTTTTCACAGTAAACACCACTTCAATTTTTATTACAAGCACAATTCAAAGTACTCTGTTATAAATGAGGTTTCAGAATATGCAAAATATCTGTGTCAAAGAACTTAACTTTGGTTTAATTCTATAGTATGTCTGCAGTGATTTTTCCAGTGGGAATATGAAGAATGCAAAATGTTGAAAAGTGTATCTAGTAAGATCAATTCACATTACTCTCTACTTGGTTTCAAAAGATGGTGCACTCAGCATGCAGCAAAGTAAAACATTCATCTTTAACTTCTTGTTCATCACATGAGTCACTTGGGGAAAAAAGTTACTGATTCGATATCATGGAGAGCTGGTGGTCAAAAATGAGGAATAATCAAAGCCCACTATTCCATGAAGGGAAGATGTCCCTTCAGTTATGGAACTGACTTAGATCCTGGGGGAAGGGAGAAGGGAATATTAATTCTCCCGGTAGCTCCAACTTCTTGCTGTTCCAGGGGATCTCCCAGCAGATTTGTGGGGGGGGGGGGGGAGGAGACTAGGGGGAACTGTGAAAACTGCCTGTCCCCACTTGTGTCTTTGGGAGTGTCTAGTGAAAGTTGGTGCAGTTTACAGAAAATCATGCACTTCAAAAGACTAAATAATTAAAAATTCATCTAATGATACTTACAGCCAATCATCATCATAGCAACAGCAAAGATCTTCTCTCCATCTGTGGTTGGTGCAATGTTCCCAAATCCAACACTTGTCAGACTAGTCATTGTAAAGTATAATGAAGAGATATAAACAGAATCCTTGCTTGGTCCGCCTTCCCATTTTCCGGTTGTAGTGTTCAACTGATAGGGCGATCCTATGGATTCCCCTAGCTGGTAGAGCCAGCTTTCATTTCGTATTGTGTTTTTATCCTCATTGATAACTTCATAGTCCCCAATACTGTACCAAATGCAGGCCAGCCAATGGGCTGCAAGACCAAAGACACACACCAAAAGAACCAAGACAGCTGCTCCATATTCAATATAGTGGTCCAGTTTTCGAGCCACACGACCCAGTCGAAGCAGCCTGACTACTTTAAGAGAACTGAACAGACTACTGATGCCCTAAAGGAACAAAGCAAAACAACCCGTTAGTATTATATAATGTAATATTGTTGTGAAGAATAACTTGACTATATATTTAGATAGGTTCAAAGTCCCATTAGAGCTGCGAAATTAACTCTATGCAGACCAAATAAATAATTCACATAAGTCAGCTTTATCCTCGATCCATTCTATAAGTGGGCAGAAGGGTGAAGAGGTGGGTCCCAGATGAGAGAAAATTAGGCCAGTCGGTTTACATTAAAATTGACATGTCTTAATTTCCTTGGCAATTAAATTGCTTCACTGGTTTCAGCAGAACTTAAGAATGCTTATTTATGATTGGGACACAGATACTGAACAAATGATAAGAAATTGCGGTAGAATTTTATAGGCACTTATGTAGTCAACATTGTTCTACAAGTCACGGACTTGTCCTTGTATTAGTATATGCTGTGTCCCATTTTAATTTTGAAAGCATCCTAAAATATTCAAAAGACAAAGATTATAAGAATTTATTTAATGAGAAAGTTTATTTCATTAGCCTGTCATCAAAAAATCCTCAATTTCTAACTCTTAGAAATAGTTTTCAATCAAAACTATTATCTACTCTTAAAATACATACAATTTCACAGAATCAACATAATTTCATAATAAAAATTATTAATGCTATATTAGCCTTCTCCAACCTGGTATACCTGGTACCCTCCAGATATGTTGCACAATAAGTCTCAACATTTCCAACCAGCACTGTCAGTATCCATGAAAACTGATGGACAGTGCCAGACTGAAGAAGTCTGCTCTATATCCTTAAAATCAATAATTTGCACATTAAATGGAGACAATGCTATGTGGACTAATTGATATTACTTCCTCACCATATTTCAAAATGCAATATACTCCTGCCAAACAAATAACGATCTAACAATTCCAATTAAATAATTAAAGCAAGCTTAACAAAAAGAACAACACATTAAGTATATAAACTAGTTTCAGTGATGTCAGCAATCATTTGAACAAAATCCCTTTCTGAGTTTTCAATCAGCCCCTTTTTAATTTAGATGAAATGGGATCTGGCAAACAGAAACAGAATTAAGTGAGCATTTTTAAGAGATCATCACCGTACCTTGCTTCTTCATTTCTTCAGTGATTATTTTAAAGGAGATATAAGCCACAGAAATCAAAAAATCTTTAAAATATTTTATACATCATTAAAGTATATAAATTAGAAGTTGCAGTCCTATATATACCTATGCAAAAGTAAATTCTACTATGACCCTGGGACATATTTTCCAATGGTACTACAACCTAAAACCAACAGAAACACACACACACACACAGCATGAAAAGCTAAGTTACAGCAGCAAATCAATTTCACATATCAAATCTCAACAAGGTCTTAACCATTTTTCAAAGTAACTCTTATCTTCTCCAAATGCTTATTCTACCTTCACCATGTTGCTAAAATTCAACACAGGTTGGATCTGTGCTAAATATCTCTGATAAAGGATCTCCTAAATAATGATGTCACCACGGAAAAGGCACTGTTCGTAATATCAGCCAAGACTGTGCAAAATAACACTACATAGCTTTAAAGCAATGCCGCACACATTAACTTTGGTACTCAAGGGAAACAGGGCTACAGAAAGTTTTGTGCAAATCAAACTTTTTTTTCCACGTATCAAATTAAGACTGGGAGAAAAGTGGTCATTTAAAACAGAGAAAGGCGTTAAAACATACAGCTGCATTAAAGCCATGTGGACAATAAAACAAAAAGGGTTTAACAGCATTTCTCAAACTAAACAAAGACAGGATAAGGTTAACCTCTTGAGGAAGAAGTCTGCAACTGAAAAGCTACCAAGGGTAGGGCCTGTTCCATGCTCCACTGATCTAACCTCTCATAGTGGTAGGACACATGGAGGTATAATAGTTAGTTCTTACATGGTCAAAAGTAAACAACCCAAGCCTAGATCAGGGCATTACTAAAAGTAGGAATGGATAGGAAGTGTACTTTCACATAAAAGATAATTGCATCTAGCCATTTACATAGAGGAGGCAGGAGAAAGGCAAAAGAAATTGGATTTCACTGCTGTATAAACAGAACTGGAATTATTTCATAATAGTTTCATGGTTCTGCTGCAATATATCTGCGTATCTGAGTTTTCATGTCCTGAGAAACTCTTGCAGTATTTTGCCTTGTCAGCTGGGAAGCCTGATAGGAGGCATCTATAAAGCAGCAAGCCTATACGAAGAAGTAATCCAGTCTCCAAGTTGCCAAAGGAGTGAGACAAGGCTGTATATTCTCCCCTTATTTATTCAGCCTACATGCAGAGTATATATTGAGGGAAGCTGGATTGGAAGATGAATGTGGATTTAAAACTGGAAGAAGAAACATTAATAATGTGCACTATGCACATTACTCTGGTAGCTGAAAATGCAAATGATCTGCAGGCTCTAGTAATGAAAGTCAAGCGGCACAGTGAAAAATGGGATTAGGATTAAATATAAAGACCAAAATAATGACAACAGGCACAGCAACCAGCCTCAAAATTGACAATGAAGATCTTGAAATGGTGGATAGCTTCTGCCTTTTAGGATCACCTATCAATAGTAGAACCAGCAATCAAAAAATACACTGCAGACTAGCTCTTGGTAAAGTAGCCATGAAGGACATGGAAAAGATATTCAGATGCCATGATGTGTCTACACCTATTAAGATCAGAACCATGCAGGCAATGGTTATCCCTGTGATACGCTATGGAGCAAAAGTTGGACTTTGAAGAGGCAAGATAGAAAGAATATTGATGCTTTTGAACACCAAGGTTGGAGAAGACTCCTGAGAATCCCATGGACAGCCAAGAAAACAAATGGGTCATTGAATAAATCAATCCAGAGTTCTCACTTGAGGCCCAAATGACCAGGATCACACTATCATACTTCAGACACATTATGCAAAAACATAGCTCTCTGGAGAAGTTTATAATATTAGGAAAGGTAGAAGAAAAGAGAAGAAGAGGGAACTAGCAGGAAGATGGGTGGACTCAGTTACAGTAGCAATGGATGCATGATTGGAAGACCTGAAGAACCAGGTTGGGAACAGATCTTCCTGTAAATAATCTATCTATATGGTTGTGTCAGCCCTTCAAGGTAGATCAGACTAGGGATCCAATGTCATGTAGGTCAGTACTACTTTTACTGTATAGCTATCATAACAGAATGTTGCAAGTCTGAATGCAGTCCCCACTCCCTCCCTTTATCTTCTTGAGAAATGTCTTTTCTGAGACATTTACTGAAGTTACATTCCTGCCCTGGACTCAGTCCTCTTTTATCTGACCATTATCTTGATAGTAGTGCAAAGATGGGCATGATAAAGGATAAAAAAGGCAGGGACCTAACAGAAGCAGAAGAGATTAAGAAGAGGTGGCAAGAATACACAGAAGAACTATACAAGAAAGATCTTAATGTCCCTGATGTCCACGCTAGTGTGATCACTGACCTTGAGCCAGACATCCTAGAGAGTGAAGTCAAGTGGGCCTTAGGAAGCAGTGCTAACAACAAAGCTAGTGGAGATGACAGTATTCCAGCTGAGTTATTTAAAATACTAAAAGATTATGGTGTTAAAGTGCTGCACTCAATATGCCAGCAAGTTTGGAAAACGCAACAGTGGCCACGGGATTGGAAAAGGTCAGTTTACGTTCCAATTCCAAAGAAGGGCAACGCCAAAGAATGCTCAAACTATCGCACAATTGCACTCATTTCACATGCTAGCAAGGTTATGCTCAAAATCCTACAAGCTAGGCTTCAGCAATACATGAACCGAGAACTACCGGATGTACAAGCTGGGTTTCGAAGAGGCAGAGGAACTAGAGATCAAATCGCCAACATTCGCTGGATCATGGAGAAAGCACGAGAGTTCCAGAAAAATATCTACTTCTGCTTCATTGACTATGCAAAAGCCTTTGATTGTGTGGATCACAACAAACTGTGGCAAATTCTTAAAGAGATGGGAATACCAGACCACCTTACCTGTCTCCTGAGAAATCTGTATGCAGGCCAAGAAGCAACAGTTAGAACCGGTCATGGAACAACCGATTGGTTCAAAATAGGGAAAGGTGTACGACAAGGCTGTATACTGTCACCCTGCTTATTTAACCTATATGCAGAGTACATCATGAGAAATGCCAGGCTGGAAGAATCACAAGCCGGAATTAAGATTGCAGGGAGAATCATCAACAACCTCAGATATGCGGACGATACCACCCTAATGGCAGAAAGTGAAGAAGAACTAAAGAGCCTCTTGATGAGGGTGAAAGAGGAGAGTGCAAAAGTTGGCTTGAAACTCAACATTAAAAAACTAAGATCATGGCATCTGGACCCATCAATTCCTGGCCAATAGAAGGGGTAGAAATGGAAGCAGTAACAGACTTCATTTATTTGGGCTCCAAGATCACCGCAGACGGAGACTGCAGCCATGAAATTAAAAGACGCTTGCTCCTTGGGAGGAAAGCTATGGCAAGCCTAGATAGCATATTAAAAAGCAGAGACGTCACCTTGCCGACAAAGATCCGCATAGTCAAAGCTATGGTTTTTCCAGTAGTAATGTATGGCTGTGAGAGCTGGACCAAAAAAGCGCCGAAGAATTGATGCCTTTGAACTGTGGTGCTGGAGAAGACTCTTGAGAGTCCCCTGGACTGCTAGGAGGTCAAACCAGTCAATCTTAAAGGAAATCAACCCTGATTGCTCATTGGAAGGATCGATAATGAAGCTCAAGCTCAGATATTTTGGCCACCTAATACGAAGAGAGATCTCTTTGGAGAAGACCCTGATGCTGGGAAAGATTGAAGGCAAAAGGAGAAGAGGACGGCAGAGGATGAGATGGTTAGATAGCATCACTGAAGCAATGAGCATGAAACTGAGCAAACTCAGGGAGGCAGTGAAGGACAGGAAGGCCTGGCGCAATATGGTTCATGGGGTCACGAAGAGTCGGACACGACTTAACGACTAAACAACAACAATCTTGATAGTGGCTCTTCCTTCTGTCCCTCAAGCTCATTCCTTCTTCCCTCTACAGGTTGCTAAAAGTCGACACTGACTTGATAGCACATAATCAATCAATCAATCAATCAATCAATGAAAGATTAAAGTTGCTTCTGTAACCAAACCTGGCCAATTGTCCCCTGCCCCAAAGAAAACTCTGGTTTGCAAAAGATCCAACTAATCAGCTTCATCCAAGAACTATAGTTGTGTTATAATTGTTTGCCTGATAACCCTGAATAACAAAGAAATGCTTAGAACAGTTATCAGTAGTGATGGATTTCAAGGATCATTTTCTCCCTCAGAAAATTGCCTTACTACATTCCTGTTTAAAAGAATAGCATCCTTTAATAGCATCCAGCAAAGTTCAAAAGCATCAGGATAGCCTTCTCCAAGAAAGCATTAATCATCACATAATTTAGCTCATCAGTCCACCTCTGCAAAAGGCAAGAAGCTCTTTTTTTTAGATTTTTTATCCCGCCTTTATTGTTTTTATAAATAACTCAAGGCAGAGAACATATCTAATACCCCTTCCTCCTCCTATTTTCCCCACAACATCCTGTGAGGCGAGTTGGGCTAAGAGAAAGAAACTGGCCCAAAGTCACCCAGCCGGCTTTCATGCCTAAGGTGGGACTAGAACTCCCAGTCTCCTGGTTTCTAGCCTGGTGTCTTAACCACCACACCAAACAAACTCTTCCAAGCAGCTTATCTATATCTGCAGGTCAAGGTGAAACTCATCCATCATATTGGACAGGCAGCTATCTCAATTTCCATTGTCAAAATCTGCTTTCAGGTTACGTTCAGGTTTACAGCATAGCATGAGTCAGAACATGTGCAAATTATTTTTATCTTAAAATGTTTTGCAAACTCGTCACAGCAGGTTGCAAGTGCTACGTAGAATTCCTTTTAAGACAAGACAATGACATAGAAGCCAAAAGGGAGTAGTCAGGCTGGGAAAAGTGGTTTCCAGCCGGTACTGGCAATTCTTGTTCATGAACATGCTGAGATGCTGACTTATTTGCAATTCTAAATGTTCCTTAGCATCACCAGGATAACTATTTTTCTGGCACATCCTGACACATGTACAGTTTTACTGTATTCCAGAAGACTGTTGCTAATACTTTTGTTTCAAATGAGATTTAGGTGCCACCTGAGAGATTAATCCTTAAGTCATGGAAACAGTACAGGCATAGGAACTAATCACATGACTGCAATGGATTCTCCATAATACATTAGGCCCATTCAAATAAGTTCCAAACTTTTATTTAACACTTCCTGTGGGCAGTAGTAGAAATAGTATAGGAGGTGGCTTTGTTCTCCTAATGCTTGCAAATTCGGGTAGCAGCTGAACAATTACTAGCACAGAGTGGGCAACCTATTGTTGCCTGCAGCCTCTGCAAGACTATCAGCACGACCCTAAAAGAAAAGATGTGCTAAGCCTCCAGTAACTTAATGGACCTCTTTCAGTAAAACTCTCTTCAGTCCATCACTAATATGTTGGAAAAAATAAGACAAGAGTTCCAACCGCAACACCTCCAGCAAGGTCATTACATGGCTTGCAATACTTGGTCACTAGAAAATAATTCATAAGTGCAGATTCTGTCCACATAAAAGTTTCTCATCTCTGTGCTGGCAGAACTGCTTGCACAGTTACGGGAAGCCACACTTAATGCAATGAAGCTGTAATAAATTGTGAAAATGCTTGTTCAGTGGCATGTATCGTGCTTTGGATAAGCAAAAGCAAAATACCATATTTGTTACTTGCATAAGGATAGGAGAAAAGTTTTAGGCTAGCAATATTACATCAGTTGTTACAACCGTTAAATCATGTTTATGCATTATGGGAATAAGGTACACAGGAATTGCCCCTTAGTAATTTGTTGAATCAGATGTGTTACATTTCTTTATCATTTTTCTGTGATGGAATTCAGCATGATCCAGGAATTTAGTTGTAGGATGCAGAAAGTGTCTTTGGGCTATAGCTTAGAACCACTGCAATGTTGAAAGAATATTATTGAGAGGGCTATCCTTAAATCCTGTCTATTATTTCTCAATACCCACTGCTAAGACTTTAAGGTCGCAGCTTGTACCTAAGAACAACACATGAGCTATTCACAAACAGTAGCACCATACCCCAAAACCTTGAACTGAAAACATTAAAAATGCTTTTTTTATTCCTTGATAAAGTTAAGCTGGTGCTAGACAATGGAAGATTTAATCACTGCCTAAGACTCAGATTATAATCAATTAAAGCCTGTGATTTGCTCATTTTCAAGTGTACGTATATTATGAAGTATATAAATTGAGAAGCCAACCCGTCACAGAGTACGTATATCAACCTTCCCCAACTGTCCCAGATGTTAGGCTACAACTCCCTAGTTACACTTGATTAGAACAATGGAACTTATAATTGTCACAGGCCAAGTCAGTAGCTGCCACATTCACATAATTCTTGGTGTAAGAGTAGAAAATGAATTCTAGATTTACATGATGGAAGAAATTGTGGAAAAAATGTATATCAAGATGAATATTGAGGAAGTCTAGTTGTGGTCCAAGTCTAGTTGTTTAGCATTCTTGTTACCTTAAAATTTTCAACAATACTTTTATTGTTTGAAGGTATTTTAAAATCAATATGCACATTTAAAAGTGCAAAAGCATACAGTACATTGTAGGAGTCATGCTTCTTTCCTCAAGTAAATTAAATTTAAGTGTCCTATTTTAATGAATACTTCTGAAAATTATTGCTTAATTCTGGTCATTAGGTTTTATGGAAAAGTTTGTTCAGTCATGCTTAAATATCATTGCTCCAACATTTTCATTTAGGCTTGTTAAATGCAGTGGAAAATTTCATTTTTATTCATATATACCTTTTTTTATTCATATATGTTCTGCTTAGAAAACAGAAATGCAACTTTTTTATTTTTATTTCCTGAATTTATCATAATTACATTTCCCCAAAAGGATACACAGTTTCTATCTAGTGTTTAAATAAACCATGAAAACCTCCAGGGTCCTAGTTAATTGAGCATAAGGGGATAACAAAGTAAAATAGGGTAATTTGTAGATATTTAGAAAGATATTCCACAATTCAATATTTTTGCTTAGTTGTACTTTAGTTGTATTTACTATGAACCAATTTTTTTTTAAAAGTACATTAAACACTAACCAACTTCCCAACGGTACAGATAAAACTGCTTTACCATATTATTGAATTCCTCTTCCACTTTAAATTCCAGTCCTGAAATCCCCTACTTCCTATTACCTTAGTCTCACTAGTGGCATAAGCAATCCTGGATTTCACCCAAGTGTCTGACAACAGAGAGTATATCCCACAGTGCTAAAGGGAGATAGATAGTAAACAGCCTTACTATCACAGGAACATAAGGAAGCTCCTTGTACTGGGCTAATTTCCTTTGGTGTCAGGGGATAAACTGAACATTCAGAGGGAACAGAAAATAAAGGTTGCAATGAACAGGACAATTACAAAAATGCCATGCTCTTGGGTTGGCTAGAGCTGAGATCTTCCTTTCAAGAAGCGGGGGCGGGGGGGGAGGATGAGATCTTTGTTTTAAAACTGTCTTTAATGTGTTTTACACTGCAGTTGTCATATGTTTCTGACCTCAGAATAATGGGAACTTGCACTATTAATGTTGGCGACTGTGCTCAGCAGCCTGGTCAGAGAAGGCTCTTGGGATCATAATAGTATTCAGGAACTTTAGGTGGCCCCAGTGCTCATAGATATCTGCAGAGGAGGCAAGGAGAGACAGGTGACAAAATGTTGTGATATCCAACACAATCCCTGTGATTTGCATACTTGCATTCTAGGCCAAGACACAAGTACAAAAATGTGCACATTTCATCATTTTTTTCATCATTACAGTTCATAGCAGAAGTCTGTGCCAATAATGCCTGCTTGGACTGGCAGTTAATTCGCAGCTGAAAATTTTATTATCACCTGCTATATTCTCATTTTGATTGGAGATGCCAGAAACTGCATTTGAGGCCTTCTGGATGCCAAGTAGATTGCTCTTCTCCCAAAGAAATTCAAGGCAGTAGTACAACTTGCTCCAGATTAAGGAGGAAGCGAGAAATCAACCCATTCGGTCTCCAGGATGGCTGTTCCTCATAAGCTAATCACAGAAACGGAAGCTTCTGTGAACAGCTTGCAAATGAGTGGCTGGGAGGTGGGGGATCCATCTTCGTTCAAAGCTGTGGTGCAGCCTAAATATGGACACGAGAGCTGGCTGAACCCCATTTCTAAATCACTTTGGAATATAACTATTTTTCAATGTAAGACAGACCTTCCTTTGCAAGTAATTCTCTTGGTGTTTTTTCATTATTTCTGGGACTATAACTTTAAAAAAAGAATTAGAGTTTTATTGTAATTTGAACAATTTGCAAAAAGCTGGAAGATAAGGAAAATACAAAAAAAGATATAAAAGTTACTTACAGTGAAAGGGAAAGATTTATTTCTTAAAAGTTTAATTTATGAAATTCCATCTGTATTAACTGGATTTGATTTTTCAATGAGAATTTTTTTTTTATTTTTCTGTGATATGCTTGGGGATTGGCTGGATTTTCACAACAGAAGAAGATAGTAATTTGAGCCCTCTGTGCATTTTCTGCTGGCGCATGCCTGCAATTACAGCATGAAAGGCACCAGAGGGTGTGAACTGTCTGCTTACTTTCACTTATACAATACCTACAGTTGCTTGCTTTGGGAGGGTAAAAAATGGCTAGAAGAGGCCCTTTGGACCAGCCATTAGAAGATAAAATGACTTCTTTAAGGTTACTCCAATCAATGTTTGATGAATTAGGAGCTAAATTCAAGTCCCTTGAACAAAAGATAGAGGAAAGATTGGATAAGATGGTTAATTTTGAAATGGAGGTGGAGACTGATTTGAATGTGGATTTGGAGTTTTAAAAAATGCTAGATTATGAAGGTGGTATGAACAAAGATGCTGTGGATTAGAAAATGGATTTAAAAATGTCAAAGGATAAGAGTGATGTGGAAAAGGATGCCAGAACGGATTTACAAATGAAACCAACTGATGTCACAATGATCAAAGGGGACATGCAAATAATGGAAAAGAAGAGTGACTTGGAAAAACTTTTTATCTTGGATTTGCAAAAGGAATATGTTCAACCGGTGAGGCTGTTCCTGGGAACAGACAAAGAGAAATTACTGGGCCTGTTTCTGGGAGAAACCAAGGAGAGAATGATGGGGAATCAACTTGTGGAACATTATTTGAAAGGATTAAAGATTAAGCTTTTTAAAAGTAAACAGAAGATTTACAAAGTGAACTTATTTGGTTAAAATATATGTCGAAGTTTTTGGTAGTTACTAATGGGATTTTTTTGTGACCAGGATTGAAAGACGAGGTTTTAAGGATCTGTGTATAAAGGCAGAGAGATTTCATTTCCTTTTTTTTTTTTTTAGAGAAAATGATAAATTGGATTATAAAATGGATTTATTTTTTTACTAAGATTGAAATACATTTGTTATTAAATTTATGGAATGTTGTTCTTATATATGGTAATAGCACTAAGGTTTTTATATGTACGAAGGTGGAAGGATTTGACATTAGATATAATGGAAGAATGGATGGTGAAGCTGATGGAGATGGCTGAGATGGTGAAATTGATGTTTGATTTGAGAAAAGACATTGTGAACTTTTAATGTTAATTGGAAACTTTTCTGGACTTTCTGTGGGAAACAGAAAAAATGAAATTATATTGTATAGATTTGATTATTAGAAATAATATGGGTTTATAGTAATAATGAAAGTTATGTTGTAAACTTAGAGCAAGAGACTGATGTATACTGTTACTTATATCTGTTGTGAGGAGGGTCAGAAGTCAATTCTTTTTCTTTCTTTTTTCTCACTTTTGACCTTGGTCATTCTTTTTTTCTAATTTTCCTTTCTTTTTCTTCTTCTTTTCCTTTAATATTAGTTTTAGTTAGTTTTGTTAGTTATTGTTAGTTCGTTAGTTAAATAAAGTTACTTTCTAAAAAAAATTAAATAAAATCCAGCAACAAAATGTTCTGGTGAGTCCAAAAGTAAAGAAGCAGACACCAAATCACTGAACAGTTTCACCTTACAAACAGCCTTTCCTGATGCAGGTAATTCTGGTATCTTACTACTACTGATATGACTTATTCAATCATTCCAAGTCAAAGCTACTTGTGAAATAGTCAGCCTGGGGAAGTCAATTTATACTCAACCACAAGGCCTGTTGGGTAACTTGGGATTATCATTATCTCCCATTAGCCTAACTTAGTTTACAGGCCCATTGTGAATCATGTACTGTATGCTACCATGAGTTGTAACAGGAAAGCTATTATTCAAACGTAATAAAGTAAAGAATATAACTGAATTATCTTCAGGGAAGGCTATATACCTTCTCTTTCACATGAAGTTCCCCAAACTGCTATTACCTGGACATTTCTGTAGATAACTATGCTGAGGCCTAGGGAAGTGACTATATCTTGGTAAATTAGGAAAGGGAGGAATTTGCAAAAAGTCATAGATACATACAGCTGGAGATAGTAGAAATAAATCCATTAAGAATCAGGCCAGAATGTCAGAGGGCTTGGGCTGCATTCTAAGTGAATCTCAAAAAGGCAGACATTCAAAATCCACAGGTCAGGACCAGGCTCTACCATTAGGCGTAGCGGGATGGTTTCCCCAGGTGTCCTAAGTTGGGGAATAGCAAAAGGGGCTGCAGACCAAGTGGTCTGCCATGTGTATCCTAAGCTACCTTGTGGCCTTCAGGTAAAGCTAGTCCCATGCCAGTGTTGAAGAAATCTGCAAGTACTAGTCCATTCAAAACCTATCTAGGAGGAGATACCATCTTGTATCAGGCCTTTAACATCTTGGGACAATACTGGAAATTCATGTCACAATTATCCTTATTTTAGACACTACCCATCACTAGGCATCTATAAATATGAGTGGCTCTGGTGACAAGTTGAACTCTAGTGTGCCAGTATTATGGCTTGAAACCTGGCTTGGTAGACTGTCTTCTCCCACAAGCATTTATCTGAATTCTTCATTCTTTATCATAAGATTGCTATCTACTAACTGAAATTAGAAATGGTGAAAACCAGAGAAATATATTCAGTGGATATAGACTAGAAAGTGTTAGCTTTTGGGCAGTGGGTAAATACTTCTCTCTTTGTCCTGACCATTCATTATGTTTTATATCTAATTTTAATATAGTTTTACAGCATGTATATATGGGATGTGATGGCCTAAGTCCTGTTACTTCCAAATCTTCCTTCTGCCAGACAGCTCAACCCCCTCTGCAACTCTTACAGACAGCTGGCTAGGTTTATTGCCACTAGCCACTTTACTCTGGAGAAATCTGCTTTGCCTCTGATCTACTGAAGAGATGGTAAGGAATCCCCCTTCCTTCCACAGCCTGGCCTGGTGGGAATGTGTATGTTAATGGCCAAATCCTTTTTCCCAGAATGAGACTACTAGTTCACTAAGGAGTTTTAATCTTTATTACTTATAGAAAAATCAGAGACCCAGAAGAAAAATGAAGAAAAAGGAAAACGGAATGAAAATTGCTTTCTGAAGAGGTTGACCTTATCTGCTCCATTCAGTCCCAAATTTCATGCAAGTAGAAGCACCAGAGCAGATATACACAGCCCAGTCCATAACTAAAGCACAGTGGCATACATGCAGTTATATCAGATCACAAATTCCAGCCTTATCCTTGCATCCCAACATCTGAATATTTAATCAGAACAAAAATAAAAATGTAATGTATTTTCTGGCCACTGGAAAAAATGGGAACTCAGTATGAGTTATGAGTTCCTTATTCCCTTGTCAGAGTAAGAAAGGTAGCAATCAACACTGACTGCTACCAGCCAATCAGTTTTCATAAAAATCATCCAGAGGATATTTTTAAAACCATTTTGAAAACTTTAAAAAAAAATTCATGGGAAAGAACTAGGTCAGAATGAGTCCGAATGCTGCCCCTTCCCCAAGGTTCTATGCAGAGAGTCAGTCTAGTTAATTAAATAAATGCTCAGTCAACACACACAGCACAAGGAGCGCAAAGTGCTTGTCTACATTATTTCATTAACACCTATTTTTAGCAGTTTACAGGCATTAAGCACCTTAAGCACAGCAGGAAAGGCAAACCACTGGAAAAAACAAGAGAAGCCCGGTAATTTAATGCAAATTGCATTGTTTGCTGTGAAAAGTGTTTTTTCCCCCCACTGTTAACAGCCAAGCATTGTACTTGCTCAGCAATGGTCTATTACCTAGAGAGGAGGGGAAAAAGAAATACAGAAATTAAGCAAGAGGTGCAAGAAACTGATTGTAGCAAGACTAGAGCTTGCATTTAATCATAAATGCAATTCCATAGCAGTTGCTGGAATTCTTTCATAATTGCTTCACAGTTTTGCAACAGTTAATCTGCTTATTTGAGCCTTCATGTCCTGGGAAATAATTTCTTTCAGTATTTGCCATATCAGCCAAAAAAAGACTGAATTAATTCTGATGACTTCTTACCCCCACTATTTTAGAGGCAAACTTTACATTTTCTATACATAAACCACGGCCACTAACACTTTTGCCAAACCAGTGATCACTGAACAGGTCACTAATACCTTGCTTCAGCAGCAGACATACATAGTCCAACATCAGAAGCAGGTAAGAGACCCAAATGACCACTTGACCCAAACCATGAACCAAATGGCACAAAAGTCAGGGCAGATCTAGCAATTACCAGTTGTCATAAAGCTTACTACAACTATTTCTTTGTTTATTAACTTGCATGTGACTCTGGGTGGCATACATAGTTAAAACACGAGTAAAATCATAATCTTCTATCATTAAAAACAATTAAAAATTAAAAACTGCATCTAAAATACAATAATAAAAAGATAGAGGAGAGTGTACTCTAACAATATAACCATTTAATGGGCTCCATACTTTTTATTTTAGATTTTTTTTTATATCATCATCATCATCATCATCATCATCATCATCATCGATAAATAACTCAAGGTGGAGAACATACCTAATGCTCCTTCCTCCTCCTCTTTTCTTGGGATACTTCCTTCCTTGGGATCCCCAAGCCCAATGGCACATCCAAGTTTTAAGAGCCTTCCAGAAGGCTGGAAGGGTTGGGACCAATCTCACCTTGGGGGGAATGATGTTCCAGAGGGTGGGTGCAACAGCAGAAAAGTCTGTCTTTCTGGATCCCACCAAATGAAGCTCCTTGACTGACAGGACCCGCAACATGCCCCTTCTGCTGGATCTGATGTGACTAGTAGATGTAAGAAGGTCTATGTTGCATAGATCTCTTGATTTCTTACCAGATAAATAGGATGGAACTCCAGAGAGAATGAAGGCCTTCATCAATCAACATAATATATCACCTTGAGACAGGGGTATTTTCCCAAAGATCACTCCTGTGCAAGATTTATACTAGGGCTCCTAACCAGGGGAGTGGGGTGGCTGCCAAATGGACAATCCTCCTTCTGGAAAGCAGCAATCCTGTTCTGGACAATTAAAGTTAACCTTTGCCTTGACTCTCTGTCTCCTCAGCTAAATCTTCAGATGTGGAAGCCACGTAGCTGGGAGACAGCAAAGTCCAATTGTTGGCTGCAGAAAAACAAAATGGATGCAGAGGAGGTCCTTGTTTATACTGTAGTTTCAGGAGATTTTGGGCAAGATTGGCGTGTTAAACTTCCCTCCTCTGAATCAACTATGATATACCACACGTGTGGATTGATTGATTGATCATATGCTATCAAGTCACTTTCAACATTTAGCAATCACTAAAATAGCCTTTCTCCAGGATGGTATCTCCCAGATCTAGTCCTTTTGATCTTCCAATGGTGCACCCATTGTAATCGAGTCCATCCACCTTGCCATTGGTCCTCCTCTTCTTCAATCTCTTTCCACCTTTCCCAGCATTATGGACTTCTAAAAAGAGCTGGGTCTTTGCATAATTATCCAAAATAGGATAATTTGAACCTGGTAATTTGCATTTTGAACTTCCATTTATTTTCTTGACTATCTGCGGTATTCTCAGGAGTCTTCTCCAACATCAAAATTCAAAAGCATCAATATTCTTTCTATCCTGTTTCTTCAAACTCCAAATTTTGCTTCCACAGAATGTTACAGGGAAAATGACTGGCTGCACAATTCTGAAATTTGTAGGTATCAACACATCATAGCACCTGAATATCTTTTCCAAGGGCTTCATTGCTCTCTACCAAATGCTAGTCTATGGCATATTTTTTGACAGCTGGTTCCTTTACTGTTGATGGTTGATCAAAAAGGCCAAAAACTATCTACCACTTTGATATCTTCACTGACAATTCTGAGGCTGGTTGTTGTACCTGTTGTCGTTATTTTGGTCTTCTTTTATATTTAATCTTGGTCCTGTTTCTTCACTGTGTTCCTTGCCTTTCATTACTACAGCTTGCAGCTCATTTGCATTTTCATTTATCAGAATAGTTTCATCAGCATAATGCAGTTTATTGATGTTTCCTCCTCCAATTTTAAAACTATGCTTATCTTTTTCCATCAGTGTGGATTAGATGTGCATTTTTCAAGCAAATGCTGCAAATAATTCAAGCCTGGTTTGTTGGGAAACCACTTACACACACACAAACACACACACATGTGCATGTACACTTATATACCCACACAGAGAAGAGTTCAAAGATGGGAGCATCTGACAATTAAATAGGACTCAGACTTGCTGTACCTTGCTCAGCATCATAATTTGATCTTTCCTGTTACTTTCTTCCCACTGATATTGGCTGTGTACTATATTTTGACGACTTGAGTGAATCTGAATCTACAGGCAATTTTATAGACTCTGTATTAGTAGAAATATATGTTGTATCCATTTAGGGAATAAAACTATAAGAGAGCTTTGAAATTTTTGATGGTAGACTCTTGCCTCTGAATATACAGACCCTCTTCACTATTTTTGATCATTATGAAACCTTGCAAATTTAACTTCTTCAATGCCTCATAGCTAGCTAGTGGTGTAATCAAGTATGATGGCCAACCTGGAGGTTAAAGGCCCAGGAAGCCCCAGTGTGGCCTTTCAATCTTTAAACCAACCCAACCCAATCATGGTCTGCTGTCATGCATCCATAGAAGAACCTAGTCATTTATCTAAGTCACCATGATGGGTAGGAACAGGTCAGCATGTGAAAGTGAGTTGTGGGTGAGCATGGCAGACAGCCACTTACCCTGGTGACTACTTACATGTGTGTGTGTGTGTGTACGTGCGCACGCACTTTTGAGTCAGTTGGACTCCTGGTGACTGCCTGGACTCATCACCCAGCTGGCTTTGTGCCTAAAGTGGGACTAGAACTCACCGTCTCCCAGCTTCTAACCTGATACCTTAACCACTACACCAAACTGTCTCTCACTCTCGCTGCTGACTAGATGGCAGCAAAGAGTCAGAAAAGTCAAATTCTTTGCTGCCATCTAATGGCCATCCAGATTATTGCAGCTCATATTTGGTAGCCTTTGTACTAATGCAACCTGCTGATGCCTCTCTACTGTTGAGAGATTGTGTGTGCAAGCCTCAGACACCAGAACAGGTCTTTTCCTTCAAATAAAGCCCCTAACTGCTTTACTGATTGCTGGGCATCAACTGAGAGGTTTGCCTTGGGGCCTGAGAGCTCCATTTATGCATCTGCAGTTATCTTTCAGTATTTGCACTTCTCAGACTCTTTCAAAGTAATTTTAAACAGGGGAAAAATGCACACAAACATCAACGTATTAGAGGAAATGCATACCAGAAAGATTGTTTAAAATATACTTTAAGAAAACTGCTTGTAAGAAAGTACAGATTAAGCAAAAACATGTACCAAATTTCCTCCATTAATTCAAAGATGCACAAAATCACATATGCAAACTGTATGCTTTTTTTAAAGAAGTCATAAACGGACATGGAAGTGACAGGAATGAACTGAGGACAGATTTGTCCATATTTAGAAGAGAGATTATGCACCCCCATCCCTCCAGCCATAGAAATGTGCAGGTGGATGAAAGGGAGAAATTATATCACAGATGTGATTATGTAAATTGCAAAATGGTTTCATGATTCAACTGATGCAAATTATATAACTGCATCATTTGCATTATGAAGTCATGTTCCATGTGACATCATTCTGACAGCACAGTGGGTTCTAAGGGCACTATTACTGCTCCTTATTCAGGCTTGACTCTGCCTACTTCAAGCCTAAATTTCACTCAGCTGGTTGATTCTTCTTGCTACCTCATTTTTAGTAACCTGCCTAAGGTGCTTGTGCTCTGCTCTTGTGCCAACCATAGCAATATAAATGCTGTGCTTGCTGCAGAAATCCATGTTTACGTGCAGCTAGATTTGGATTTTTTTGCATCACACACACACACACACACACACACGAGATACCAGTTAATCTTCTATTGTTGGGGCAATGTCAACTGGTAAGCATAAATTGTTGATGAGTGTCTCTTCAGTTGCCACTTTTTTTTCTTTTGTTGCTTTTGTTCTGTTTATATCTCTTATTTTTTATCATTACATTGACACTTCAAACTGTGTTCTCTGCCCAGAGTCTCCTTTGCAAGATGGGTGAACATACAAATACAACTGAATAAATAAATCGCTCCAAAGGCAATGAATGTGTGAGGCAGCCTTTTTTTTTAAAGCCTGAATCTTATTTGTATAAAATTCAAAACAAAGACCCTCACTTAATATTTTCTGCATGTGACAGAATATGAGCATTTTTAAGAAAGTATAAAAGGCAAGGACTATATATTTCTTCAGCCAAATTAAAAGTGTCAAGCCCATGACACATTACGATGTTCACATTCTCAAACCACTTTTTCTACAAACAGAATGTAGAAATACATGCTTCTCATCCTAATGCTCTCCACTGGGATCTGTGCTTGGGCCTTGTTGTTATCTGTTGGCTGTTACCAACATTTAACAGAAGCTGTTTCATCCTTCTGCTTTCATTGTTCTCCCTCATCTCTCACATTTACTCTGCCAGCAAAACCCTTGAGGGGCAACATCCCAAGACTCCACCACAGGTCCGTTATGTGAATAAACATGTGCAGAACCCAAATGTTCATGTCAAACTTCTCTTGGTCATTTGGTAGCCCAACCGATCTCCAATTAGCTCTTTGCCATTGCTTTCTTGACCATTTGCTGCAAATCTTGGAAGCAATTGGGTTGATTATTTATTGACATTTTGTCAGTTGCCAGATTCTTGACATATTTATAAGCAAAATTAAAAATGACTTTTAATATAATTGTTTTAAATTTTTCATTATGTAGTGTTTCTGAGGATTTGTTTTCATTGGCCTGAGCTGTAATACTAGAATTATAAGCCTTCCCTCCCAGATTTCAGGTATTTTATCTTTCTCCCAATCCTCTCCTGTCAGAGACAAGAGGCAAACACTGTCCCTTTCTGCATCAGTCCCACAGGCACAGTGGCCTGTGTGCTACATACTAGGTCCTCAGATGCAGGTTGACTCGATGTCACAGCCAGAAAGCCAAATTATTAAGGCACAGATCTGTCTCTTAGTCGTCTAAAGTGCTGCTTTGACAGTCATTTTTCAAAGTAATGCACAACTCAACAAGATCAATTGCCCTTCTTTGACAAATGATATTACCATATATTATCCCCAGGGTATAAATTTAATCCTTAATTCATTCAGCTTTAAACAGTCTGTGAAAATTATGTAGGCTGCTTACCTTCACCCTACCATGTGGTAAATCACAGCAAGCATACTTCTTTGAAAGCAAAGGAACCTGATCAGTTGATGCAGAAATAGCAAATGCAATCACCAGTAGTGTTTCCTCAACAATTGGACCTAACCAATTTTCTTAGTTCACACAATATACTAAGCCACATTAAAAAAAAAATTGGCTATAATCCTTGGCATGCTTTAAATCATTTGCTGAAGTGAGCATGGAATCATATCCATTGTTCCCTTCTGCTGCAGTGGGAAACAGCTTTACATGAAGATCAAGTTGTGCTACATTTAATTTGCCAAGAATACTGAAAGGCATTACCATCAGAGGCAAAATTGGGATACTTAGAAGAAGCAGGATCTTTTCAGTGATGGCACTACAAGCTAATACAATAACCTTTCAAGGAAGACTCAGTACAAATTGGTTAGTTCTTTCCATTCTGTCCACCACAACAGAGAAATTGGGGGGGGGGGGAGTGGATTTATGGATATAATTCTCCTGATGTTCAAGACTCCAGAACTGGTGGGAACTCCAGCACCTCCAAAAAGCATATATTTATTCACAAGATTTGGATGCTAAGGTGTACAAAGTAATATTGCAGTAGTATTAATGAAAGGTGCTTCTGGACATGAAAATATAGTATAATGCATTATGTCCCAAAACATGCATATTTTCACAATATTTTTGAGATGTTTCTCCACTTCTATGAGAAAACTATTTTGGCTAAGAAAAACAGCCCACTGTAAGAAAGAAATAATTTTACAGATAGACCAAAATGGGAGATATTGAATTAATAATTTGGTCAAAGCCATGTAGCTGAAGTTGTTTTGAACACATATCAATTTTTCCACTATTTATTCAACAATCTGTTCACATCTCAATTCCTCTCACTTAAAGGAATATGCAACCTTTATTCCCATTGCTTAGGATTACTTGTTTGCTGGGTTTGGAAGCTAAACATGCACATGGCTCAACCTTGCTGTTGTTTAGGAAAGCCTTAAATTTGTGGCTTTGTCAGCAGGGCCTGGAGCAGAGTGTTTTGTGACCCCTCATTGATCCTGTTTCTGTATATTTTAATCTAGTGTTTCTCAGTCTTGGCAACTTTATGATGTATGGACTTCAAGTCCCAGAATTCTGGGAGTTGAAGTCCACACATCATAAAGCTGCCAAGGTTGAGAAACATTATTTTAATCCATTGGTATTTATGGTGTTTTTCTTCCCCAACGTGGGATATAGTTTTTGTTATTAGATTATATGTTGCCTTTTGCTTTGTTTTAATATTTTTAAAGTATGGTATTTCACCCAGAGTTGCTTCCATAATTGAGATAGCTCATAAATGAATGAATAAACCTTCCTAACCCATTATTAGTTATTTCTCTGATTTATTTGGGCAAGAAAACATTATCTGTCATCAAGTCTAATAAGAATGAAAGATGGTGTTCAATTTAGCAAACTTCAGCAAGCCATCAAGTAATGTGGCTCATGCCAGGGCAAATAAAGTAAAAATACAGCTTTAAAATTAGATCTTGGCTGGATCCAGATGTAGCTATATTTAGGATATATCCCATGTGCCATAACCAAGAACTTCAACAATCAGGAGGAAGGCACTGCACTGGATAGAGAAGGGGATGGAAAGGCAGCAAAGGCATATCTGAATGAAGTAAGAGATAAATTAATAATTAGTGCAGGATTGGAAAAAAGATGAGCTACATAAAAGGAGGCTGAAATCACATGATGCTATCTATCATCATCAGGCATGAATGGCCAATGTGTGAACCAGCCAGGCCAGATGCCATGGTGCCTGCTGAGTGCTTGCACAAAGAATTTCAACTTTTCAGGTTAGAGACCCAAAGATGTTGACAGAAGTAAGCTGAAGACACTTAGCAGGTTACTAGGGACACTTTTGAAAGAATTGTCTCTAAGACATCCATACAGCACCCTGGTGCCCCCTTCAATTAGTTTCCCAGTCAGCTTCAGGTAGAAGCATGTATGAACATTTATTTTCGTTTCCCCTCTTTAAAGAGGTTTGTTTTATTAACACAACTTTTTTACAGTGCTCAGCAGGGCCCAAAGATGTCTCAAAGGTGGTGAATCATTGTAATCAGGCCTAGTGCTCACTTTTCTGACTGAGCTGTGTGCTACCAAGAAAGAAGGGAAAAAAAATCCTATCAGCAGGGATCAGCCTCACTGGACATCACCCCCTACCCAGTTCTGGACTCACTGTGCTGAATGCTGAGGCCAAGTTTGCAGATTACATAAGAGAGCCTATAAATTGTGAGATTCCCCCCCCCCCGCCACCATCGAATGACTTACACTCCAGGGTTCTTGCAGTACATTATAAATGCTGAAGCGTTTCTAAAAAACAAGGCAATTGTCCAAGATTGTACTAACATCCATCCTGAGCAGGGAATGATTAGCTCCAAACTAAATTACTCAGCTTACACCTGCTGTTCCCTTGCAGTGCAAGAGAAAAAAAGCCAAAAAGGAACAGAGTGTGATTTTATGGTCCTTAGCTCATTTGATTAGCATGATTGAAACCTGTGTCAGTTCCCCCTCTAGTCATATTATGTTCTAACTCCCCTTTTGTAAAATAAAAGTATTACACAATGTGGCTAAGAAAAGCAGCCTCCAGATTTATTTTTCAAAGACATTTTTCTCCCCTCCTCCCTTGACTTGCCAATAAACCATATTTTAATTCAATTATCTTATTATTATTATGCCCCAAAGTCTATTGGCATTGGTTCTAGCAGTGCTACAGATCCTGGAACAGGAAGCGTCTGGGCAGAAGAAACTGAGAAAAGCAGAATCTGCTCAAAAATTAATTCAAAAAAATAAATTCAGTTTTCATCACACACGAATGCATAAACATGAATGCAGAATTTGGACAGCTGCCCTTCCAACCACTTTCCATAGAAAATTCTCCCCAGGACTTCTCTCATATCCTTTAAAAGACTGAAATCTGTGTTTTCTCCAATCTGCTATTTTCTACATCTTTCCTTCAAAGCTCTGGAGTGGATTATGGCACCTAGAGTCATTTTTATAGTCCACACTAGCCATATAGAGCGTGAATTCAAACAACCAGTTAGCCTAGTTTGTGGTTCAGCATGTCATGAAAAATCTAACCACAGTTTAGCATATCCTATGAACTAGACTATCCCATTAAACCATATAATGATTTATTTGTTTCAACATATTTATTCATTTATTGCGGCTTCTATGCCAGCCAATTCCCATGGTCTCTGAGCAACTACATCTGCAATTAACACTGAATGAAAAGCACGATCAGCCAGAAAAGAAACACTTTTAAAAATACAGGAGCATCATTGCATCACCAAGAAATGCTAATCTTCCACATCCCCAAACACTTCCCTGAACAGCCATGGCTCTTCAGCCCTTCAGATGTACAGTACGTTATGTGACTACGGCAATTATAATTCCCCTCCCGCCCCCACCCCGCCACTCCGGGTTAAGCTTTTTGTTTAAGGATAAGGATACATCCAGTAGGAAGGGTTAGACATTTTACTTTCACCTCTACTAGAGGACTTAAGAACACACAGAATGTTCCTGGCTTGGCCTGAGGACATCTAGCATTGATCTACCATGTTACATTCTCATTCAGCGTGTTCTAAAACTTCTGACATATCAGTAGGAGAGATGCAATGAGCTCTGTTTATCAAGGTTTAATGCTCCCCAGGGGACCATCAGGGTCTATGTTAGTTCTTTTCCTTGTGAAACACAAAAGTGCAAGAAAGAGAGAATGAAAATACAATGAGTTGACTTGACACATTTGGAATATGAATCACATTTACTTGAAATCTGGAATCCAGATTCAGTTGTTGGCTGAGATGAAATTTTGTGACACCTCTAGGGAGTTCCAATAACATAGTTTTAGTCCTGCAACTAGTTTTAGGATCTGCAGCATCATCATAGGCATGTGGACATGATCTTTCTAGCACTGTGTCTATGTATTTGACGCAAGGAACCAGGAATACAAATCATTTTAAAATTCCCACTGTATAGGCTTGGGAAATACTTGAGTGATATAAATGTAGATTGGAAAAGATGGTACATTTTAAAAAACAGCTTCACCTATTAGTTGTCTTCATTGAGATCTATTAAAGGTGTCCTGGATTTTTTCCCTTCACACAGACAACTTCTAAATAACAGAGGAAGGCAGTACCAATATAGCCTTTGTGCTCTATGAAGCCACCCAAGCTGAACTGGTGATGTTTCCAGAGCTTATATCCATATTTCCTATTCTAGCAGGCTTTTGAAAGCTACTGATTTGATACTAAACCAAGATTTATTTTATCATTCTTTTCACATGTCATGAATTTTTAATGTGACATTTGTTGTGGTTTTGTAGTTACAATTTTAGAGCAACTTACTTTATCCCTATGAACACAAAATACTGTGACAGGAATTTTTAGAAGCAGAATGATGAAATAGAAAGAATATTGAAAGGTAATAAAATTACAGAATTTATGAACCTAACACAGCACTGCACTGAAGTACTTAAATTTTAGCTTAAATAACTATTTAAACAAGATTCTTAGAACCAAAAGATAAGTGCCTTTAAACATATTGATAAATTATTCAAACTAAGTTCAAAAGGTTTATATAATATATTGTCAGAATTGTAAGAACAAGAGACAAATATTACAGTGTGATGGAAAAGACTAATATTACTTTATCAGATGTGGTGGGAGGATTTGTGCAGAAAGTTAATAATTTTTCAGTTAGAAAACTTGATATAAATATTTGTAGTTACAGTATTTATCATTACACCAATTGTAAAAATGTATAGATTGCTTGGCATGTGTTGGAGATATAATCAAGAAATTTATTTTAGGCATGCTGGGTGAAACTGAAAATGTTCTACCTGACTTTCACTCACTCCAGGTCTCCTGCAGCTTCAGCAATATCCCTGGAGAACTGGAGGACCATCCAAGGACAGATTTTTATATATCTTTATATATATAAAGTATGTATATATACATACACCCCTTCATGGATCACTGCCTTGTCGTGGCGAAGGGGCTTGCGTAACTCAGTGAAGCCATGAGCTATACCGTGCAGGGCCACCCAAGACGGACAGGTCATGACAGAGAGTTCTGACAAAATGTGGTCCACTGGAGAAGGAAATGGCAACCCACTCCAGTATCCTTGCCAAGAAAACCCCATGGACAATGTTAAAAGGCTAAAAGATATGATGCCAGAAGATGAGCCCCTCAGATCGGAAGGTGTCCAATATGCTACTGGGGAAGAGCGGAGGGCAATTCCATGTAGCTCCAGAAAGAGTGAAGCGGCTGGGCCAAAGCCGAAAGGACGTTCAGCTGTGGATGTATCTGGAAGCGAAAAGAAGGTCCGATGCTGTAAAGAACAATATTGTATAGGTACCTGGAATGTAAGATCTATGAACCAAGGCAAGCTGGATGTGGTCAAACATGAGATGACAAGATTGAACATCGACATCTTGGGAATCAGCGAACTGAAATGGACGGGAATGGGTGAATTTAATTCGGGTGACCATTATATCTACTACTGTGGGCAAGAAACCCTTAGAAGAAATGGAGTTGCACTCATAGTCAATAAGAGAGTGGGAAAGGCAGTAATGGGGTACAACCTCAAAAACGACAGAATGATCTCAGTGCGTATCCAAGGCAAACCATTCAATATCACAGTCATCCAAGTCTATGCCCCAACCACTGATACTGAAGAAGCTGAAGTTGACCGCTTCTATGAAGACCTACAACACCTTCTAGAACTAGCACCAAAAAAAGATGTCCTTTTCATCATAGGGGATTGGAATGTTAAAGTAGGAAGTCAAGGAGTAATCGGAATAACAGGCAAGTTTGGCCTTGGAGTACAAAATGAAGCAAGGCAAAGGCTAATAGAGTTCTGTCAAGAGAACAAGCTAGTCATAGCAAACACTCTTTTCCAACAACACAAGAGACGACTCTACACATGGACATCACCAGATGGTCAATACCGAAACCAGATTGATTATATACTTTGCAGCCAAAGATGGAGAAGCTCTATACAGACAGCAAAAACAAGACCAGGAGCTGACTGTGGCTCAGATCATGAGCTTCTTACTGCAAAGTTTAGGCTTAAACTGAAGAATGTAGGGAAAACCACTAGACCACTCAGGTATGACTTAGATCATATTCCTTGTGAGTACACAGTGAAGGTGATGAATAGATTTAGAGGATTAGATTTGGTAGACAGAGTGCCTGAAGAACTATGGACAGAGGTCCGTAACATTGTACAGGAGGCAGCAACTAAAACCATCCCAAAGAAAAAGAAATGCAAGAAAGCAAAATGGCTGTCTGATGAGGCTTTACAAATAGCTGTGGAAAGAAGGAATGTGAAAAGCAAGGGTGAAAGGGAAAGATATAAGCAACTGAATGCAGATTTCCAGAGAATAGCAAGGAGAGATAAGAAGGCCTTCTTAAATGAACAATGCAAAGAAATTGAGGAAAACAATAGAATGGGGAAGATTAGAGATCTCTACAAGAAAATTGGAGATATGAAAGGAACGTTTAGTGCAAAGATGGGCATGATAAAGGACAAAAAAGGCAGGGACCTAACAGAAGCAGAAGAGATTAAGAAGAGGTGGCAAGAATACACAGAAGAACTATACAAGAAAGATCTTAATGTCCCTGATGTCCATGCTGGTGTGGTCACGGACCTTGAGCCAGACATCCTAGAGAGTGAAGTCAAGTGGGCCTTAGGAAGCATTGCTAACAACAAAGCTAGTGGAGATGACAGTATTCCAGCTGAGTTATTTAAAATACTAAAAGATGATGGTGTTAAAGTGCTGCACTCAATATGCCAGCAAGTTTGGAAAACGCAACAGTGGCCACGGGATTGGAAAAGGTCAGTTTACGTTCCAATTCCAAAGAAGGGCAACGCCAAAGAATGCTCAAACTATCACACAATTGCACTCATTTCACATGCTAGCAAGGTTATGCTCAAAATCCTACAAGCTAGGCTTCAGCAATACATGAACCGAGAACTACCGGATGTACAAGCTGGGTTTCGAAGAGGCAGAGGAACTAGAGATCAAATCGCCAACATTCGCTGGATCATGGAGAAAGCACGAGAGTTCCAGAAAAATATCTACTTCTGCTTCATTGACTATGCAAAAGCCTTTGATTGTGTGGATCACAACAAACTGTGGCAAATTCTTAAAGAGATGGGGGTACCAGACCACCTTACCTGTCTCCTGAGAAATCTGTATGCGGGCCAAGAAGCAACGGTTAGAACCGGTCATGGAACAACCGATTGGTTCAAAATAGGGAAAGGTGTACGACAAGGCTGTATACTGTCACCCTGCTTATTTAACCTATATGCAGAGTACATCATGAGAAATGCCAGGCTGGAAGAATCACAAGCCGGAATTAAGATTGCAGGGAGAATCATCAACAACCTCAGATATGCGGACGATACCACCCTAATGGCAGAAAGTGAAGAAGAACTAAAGAGCCTCTTGATGAGGGTGAAAGAGGAGAGTGCAAAAGTTGGCTTGAAACTCAACATTAAAAAAACTAAGATCATGGCATCTGGACCCATCAATTCCTGGCCAATAGAAGGGGTAGAAATGGAAGCAGTAACAGACTTCATTTATTTGGGCTCCAAGATCACCGCAGACAGAGACTGCAGCCATGAAATTAAAAGACGCTTGCTCCTTGGGAGGAAAGCTATGGCAAGCCTAGATAGCATATTAAAAAGCAGAGACGTCACCTTGCCGACAAAGATCCGCATAGTCAAAGCTATGGTTTTTCCAGTAGTAATGTATGGCTGTGAGAGCTGGACCATAAAAAAGGCCGAGCGCCGAAGAATTGATGCCTTTGAACTGTGGTGCTGGAGAAGACTCTTGAGAGTCCCCTGGACTGCTAGGAGGTCAAACCAGTCAATCTTAAAGGAAATCAACCCTGATTGCTCATTGGAAGGATCGATAATGAAGCTCAAGCTCAGATATTTTGGCCACCTAATACGAAGAGAGATCTCTTTGGAGAAGACCCTGATGCTGGGAAAGATTGAAGGCAAAAGGAGAAGAGGATGGCAGAGGATGAGATGGTTAGATAGCATCACTGAAGCAATGAGCATGAAACTGAGCAAACTCAGGGAGGCAGTGAAGGACAGGAAGGCCTGGCGCAATATGGTTCATGGGGTCACGAAGAGTCGGACACGACTTAACGACTAAACAACAACAAATATAAATATATATATGTGTGTGTGTGTGTGTGTGTGTGTGTCCTTTTTATTATGTTGTTATAAATCTTGATACATTGTATTATTTCAATGCAGTGAAGTTTATATAATATAATTAAACATAATTGACACTATTATTTAGATAACTTAAAGTATTGAAAATAGAGAAGAAAATATGTTCTATCAATATTAATTACAATTTAGGATATCAGTATGACAAACATTAGAATTATTTGGCTTTTTCATTCAAAGTTGAGATAACATTGAAAAGAAAAAAAACCTGCTGCAACTCGCATCAAAGTATTTGTTATATAATAAAGTTTTCGGTCTTTATTAACTACTTAATATTAAAATCTCCATCATATCATCGTATATATATTTATATATATATAAAATTGAAAGGAAAAAACAGATGAATGGAGCAAATTTAACAAGAATTAAAATACCAAAAAGTAGAAAAAGAGAAAAAAGAAAAAAAAACTATTAGGTTTCTGACTTCCCCTCCTTTATATATCTGCTAATTTGCAATATTTGTAGACATTTAGGGCCCCTAACAACATTAAGTGATTATATTTGCCATGCTGCATGATTTGTTGTACTACTCTTGCTTAAATTTAGTTAAACTTTCATTGTATATATACACTGTTAATTTTGCCATTGCTGCACATTCTCCAAGTTTAAGTTCCTAATCAGATATTGTCGGAATTGTGTCTCCCAGTGTTCAGCAATTTATTCTTGCTGCTGTAAGCATATATCTCATTAAATTATTATGTTTCTTACTGATTTTTTTCTGAGATTATACTTAGTAGGAAAAGTTGTGGTTTCATCTAGAATGTAAATTCCAAAATTTTCTGCATTTTACTATGTATGTCTTTCCAACACTTTTGGGGTTTTTTACATGTCCACTACATGCCATAAAACATTCCTTCTGTTTCATGACATTTCCAGCATTTATTATTGAATGATTTCTCTTTCTTAGATGTTATTGATGGAATTGCATACCATCTGTAAAACATTTTGTACCAATTCTCCTTTAGGTTATAACTTGGTGTGAATCTTACAGATTTAGTCCATAATTCTTCCCATTGTTGTATTATAACTGCTTCTTTAAAGTTTTGCATCCATTTTATCGTACCATTTTTTGTTTCTTCTCTCTCTGTGTCATATCTAAGTAAATGTTTGTACAGTATTATGCCCTAATAGGTGGTGCCAGTAAATGTATTAGCATTTCAAATTCTGGGGGTTTTTTTTCTTAACGTTCCTCCTTCCTTCTTAAAATCTGATTTTATCCTTCTGACTATTTGTAAATACATCAGCCATGTTATATTCCAGTCTCCGCTAAGTAATTCTCACAGTGTTTTTAGCCTATTCGTAGAATCCGAGTGAACCATATCTGCATATGCAATTACATTTTTCTTGCTGTAATTATCTCCAACATGAAAAGCATTAGGCAGGACAGTTTTTCACAGGAAGAAACAAGGGGAACCTCCCTCTCCTTTTCTGTTAGTTGAAACTGTTTCAGTGAAAAGAGGCATACAACTGGATTCCATGCATTTGGTGGAAATGTAAAGATATAAAAATAATTTGGATTCTGGCACTTACTCATTGAATACATGGTTCTTATTGAACAAATTAATAACAATTGAAATATGATTGCCAGTATGTCAGTTGTGTATGTTTATTAACAGCTAAGAAGAATCATAACAGGAATTAGAGTCCTTTGGGAGAAAGAGGGCTTTTTTTTTAAAGGGAAGATGGGGAAAATGGCTTAAGATTTAATAATGATTTGTGATAATATAAATGTTTAAAAATATTTCTGCTACTTCTTGAATTTGAATGTTCTTTTTTACTTGTAAATATAGCAGTGACAATTATTTGTCACTGCTATATTTTACTTGTAAATATAGCAATTATTTGTCACTGCTATATTTACAAGTAAAAAATTTGATTATTTTACAAAATGCCCTCGCAGGGAAAATGAATCACAGATCTTCAGCACAAAACTAAGGTGTCTTGTTTTATGGTACTGAACATTGTAAGACTGATTTTGAAACAGAATTGTGCACAAATTATTGAATGAATGAGCAATTGCTAAAATGTATAAACGTTTATTGAAATTTGAAACAGAAGAAGAAGAAGTCAAAGAATGTATGATAAAATGTGCTAAAAATTTTGGTTGTAATACACAGATCAGACAATGGGAAAATATGTGGTTGAAAGGACTGAAATTTACACTATGTTATAATCTTAAAGAGAACTTTTATAAAATGATGTACCATTGGTATATGACACCAGAGAAATAGTCTAGAATGTATAAAGGCACTTCAAATTTATGTTGGAAATGTGAACAACAAGAAGGGTCATTTAATCATGCTTGGTGGACATGTAAAAAATCTAGAACATTTTGGATTCAAATACATACACTTATTCAGAAGATTTTAAAGATTAATATACAGTTGAGACTAGTCTTCCTCTTGGGACTGATGGAGAAACAATTGGAAAAAAGTCATGGAACTTTGTTTTTGTATATGATAATGGCAGCAAGATTATTGTACGCATGAAGATGGAAAGATTTGGCAGTACCTACAATGGAGGAATGGTTGGTGAAGATGATAGAACTTGCTGAAATGGCCAAATTGACTTTTTTGATTAGAGAAAAGACAATATCTACATTTATTTTTGACTGGAAACCCCTTACAGACTTTTTGCGTAAAGCAGGAAAAAATGAATTTATGGTTTATGGTTTTAATGATTAGATAGCATAGATTATAGAAAGAAGAAGAGAGTCATGATATAACTTTAGAGAAAGAGGTAAATTTATCATTGTACTTATAACTGCTGTAAAGATTGGAAGCCACTTCTTTCTATCTTTTTTTCTTTGTTTTCTATTTTTGTTTTATTTTTTTTCTTTCTTGCACTTTTAGATCTCTCTTTGATTTCTTTCTTTTTTCTTCCTTACCCTATATTAGTTTGTATTAGATTTTATCCTATTTTTAAAACTTGTAATAAAATGTATTTATTTATTTATTTATAAACTAAACTAAGAAGGTGTATTTCCTTCAGTGTTGTTCTCATCAGTTATCACATTCTAGCAAAATAGATTATGCTCTCTTGCTCCACAAACATTCCCATGTTCTTTCAGCTATGTATGAGTTTCAAGCTGCCTATACTTCTTACAACTTTGAATTCTTTATTTCAAAATACCTAACAAAAAATTGTGTCTAAACATTAGTAAGTAAATTTCACATGAAACATCAACTATATTGCTAGTTCATCTCACCTACCAGTTCCCTATAATAGTGCTTTTTCAAAGTACCATTGTGAATTAAACTTCTTGACATTCAGCTGAAGTTCCTGTAAATTAATGGTTGTAGTAGAGGATGGCAAAATAGCATTAATATAAGCATATATGTAAATAGAGGACAGCTGATATAAATCCAGAAAACTGGCCTCTTTTCATTCTGTTTTCATTGATGGTTAAAAAATATGGAAGCAACATTCACAGACTCACCTCATCAACATTCTCAAATGCATTGATCACATCATATGGCAAACAGGAGAGAAGGTCAATGACAAACCATGTCTTCAAGTAATTCATACGGATCAGCTTTGGATCAGAGATCACCTCTCCAGCAGGCCCAACAAATGTGGTATGGAAATTAAGCACAATGTCTACCAGAAAAATGACATCTACGATGCTATCCACTACCAGCCAGGCCACATTGTTCTGTTTGGTTTTAAATGAGACGTTGTAAGGGACTAAAATTGCAGTGTAGAAGGTTAAAATCAGAATCACCCAGTCCCAAGTAGTCTTGAAAACACAATAATGTAAAATGATATGTGGTGGGGTCTTTGGTGCTTCTTGCTTGTATTGCGGGAGGATTTCAGAGCCCAACTGCAAGACCTGTAGAAATGGGAGGGGGGGGGGAATAAATGAATAAAGACGAAAATCATTTTCCAATTAAAACCTAAAAACTAAAACCTTTTCATATTCCTGAATTGTCAACTTACGTGGACCATCTTTCCTAAAAAGTTACTTTCTCTGTAGATTGCCTGATATGTCTATTTTTCTGCCAGTGAAATGTGCTGTTCAAATATCCTTAGGAGGACTGGGACATATGGGAAACTATTTCTATTTTATTTACTTACCTACTTACCTACCAACATTTCTATGCCATTTAGTCAAGCAACTCCAGACAGCTTACAGGAGGGAAGAGATCAAAGAGAGGAATGCAGAAACTTATGTCAAAACTCATATCTAACTTTGATTTCAGTAGAATTCAGATGGAAGTAGAAACTAACTTATTTGGAGTTAATGTTTTGAAAAAAATATAATTCATGTTAAACAGTTTATTAAAACCTAAGCAAGTCTGCCATTATATCTCTTTAAATGTACAGGTTTTTTTCAGCTCTGAAGAGAAGAAAATCATACAAACTGAAATGATATTTAGTGTTCAAGAGCATGAACAAAATTGTGACAATGTAAGTGCTTAAGGCTACAATCTTAACTGGGAAACTTGTCAAAAAGTTGCCTACAAATAATAATAATAATCTCCCAGTGAGGCACTACCTTGACGTGGTTGTGGGGCTTGAGTGCTCCAAGGAGGATGAGAGCTATGTCAGAGGTTCAACCATACTGGACAGAGGACTAGAGGAGCCAAACGAAGAGTGCCTCTTCCATAAACAATATGGTGAGATGTAATTTACAGAAACCTATACTGGATCGGTCATCATCTCAGTCAACAAGGACCTCACTAGGTGTTCTAGTTCCCGGACATCTGGTAACAAGTGGGCTACAGGACTCAGGACTGTTGGCTGAGCAACCAAGGCCAGCAGCTGCAGGACTACTGGAAGAAAAGTTGCTTACCCTTCACAAATACACAAAGAAATAACGATCTGCTATTACAAATCAAGTCCAACAAGAAGAGGATATCTGAAAAGAATGCACCAGTTCTGGAAAGAACATCCAGAATCAGAAATAACAGAACAGAGGCTAGCAGATCAATATCGATTTATAATACAAAATAAAGTATTCACAGAACTAGAATTGGAACAACTACAAAGGTCTACCCAGGGCAAAGAAAGCAAAGCCTTGCCAGAAGTAGCTCAGACTGTACAGGCAAACCAGGGGGAGTCAGCAGTAGAGGAAGCCAGCATAGCTACTGAATCATTTTCATTCCCAAACCAGGCACCCTCTCCTCTGCCTTCTCCTCAGAAAAAACAAGGCCCTCTAACTAAAAAACAAGAGGAACTGAAACAAAGAATAACTGAGCATCTACAACAGCAAAAAAAAAAAAAAAAAAAAAAACAGAATAAGGTTGCCTGCATTGAAGCTTATTACAAAGAAACAGCCAGCACAAGTATTAAAACATGACAATACTGTAATATCAAATATTACAGGGTCAGTTCCAGTAAGTGGTGATTGGGGAGGAGAGATCCCGCCCCCACCCCCTGCTATGTGGGGTGCCGTAGGGGTCAGTGCTCTCACCTTCCTATTTAACATCTATATGAGACTGCTGGGTGAGGTCATCTGTCACCATGGGATGAGGTATCATCAGTATGTTGATGATACTCAATTGTATATCTTCGCCCCGGTGATTTAAGCAATGCTGTGGGTGTCCTATCTCAGTGTCTGGAGGCTGTGAGGACCTGGATGGGGAACAACAAGCTTCAATTGAACCCTGGCAAGACTGAGTGGCTCTGGGTTTTGAGCCCCTCTGGTTCTAGGATTTTACCATCTTTGGTACTGGATGGGTTCACACTACCCCAAACAGACCCTGTGCACAATCTGGGGGTCCTCCTGGACTCACAAATCCTGCTTGAAGAGTCATGGCTAGGAGGGCCTTTGCACAACTTTGTATTGTGTGCCAGTTGTGCCCATTCCTAGATCAGAGGGACCTACTCACAGTCACTCATGCCCTGGTCACATCCTGGTTAGACTACTGCAATGCGTTCTACATGGGGCTGCTCTTGAAGAGTATCTGGAAACTTCAGCTGGTGCAAAATGCAGCAGTGCAAGCAGTTATAGTTCAACACACGTTACACCTCTGCTTCGTGAGCTGCATTGGTTACCAGTTTGTTTCCAGGTCCAATTCAAGGTGCTGGTGTTGACCTTTAAAGCCCTTCGTGGCATGGGGTTGAGCTATCTGAGAGACTGCCTCTCCCCAATTTCATCTGCCCATCCTACCAGATCCAGCAGAGAGGGCATGTGACGGGTTCCGTTGCCTAGGGAGATACATTTGGCAGGCCCCAGGCAGTGGGCCTTTTTTGCTATGGTGCCTGCACTGTGGAATCTTCTGCCCCCTGAGGTGAGACTGGCCTTGTCATTGTTGACCGTCCGGAAGTCCCTTAAGACTTTGTTATGCCAGCAGGCCTGGGGACTCCAGGGGATGGAGGAATTAGTGAGGTGGCTCCCTTATTTTTAACATCATTTTATTCTCTGTTTTATTTTGCTTTTTATATTTGTAATGTGTTTATTGACTGTTTTTAGCTTTGTTGTATACCACCCAGACTTGCCTGCGGTGAAATGGGCAGCCATATAAATTGGTTTGATTGATAGATAGATAGATAGATAGATAGATAGATAGATAGATAGATAGATAGATAGACAGACAGACAGACAGACAGACAGACAGACAGACAGACAGACAGACAGAAGCACCAGCTCCCTGCAAGAAACAAACTAACTGATGTACAGCATGGCTGCAGTTATAACTGAATACCTTGGATGCAAAATCAACAAACAAGAAAAAAAAAAGCCAAGCAGGGCACCACCAAAATAGAAGATCAGGTTGGAAAATAAGATCAGCAAGCTAGAATAAGAAAAGAAGCTGAAGAACAAGAAGACCAAAGAAGAGCTGATCAAGAAATATCACCTAGAAACAAGGAAGATCAAAGGACTACTGAAAATAATAAAGCAGCAAGTAACAGCCATAGCCAAGAAGATCAGCAGATATGAAGCTCAAATTGCACACTATAGGCAGAATCTCCAATTTCAGTCGAATCAGAAACATTTCTACCACTCCATCAATGGAGAGATTGCAATGAACACCATTGCAGTTCTGGGTGCAGCTATGGGACAACCCCCCAAAAATATAACAAGAATGCAGCTTGGATAAAGGAGATGGATAAGAATTAAAAAGAAGCTGAAAGGAAAGAACTTGTAATAACAACAGAAATGGTGGAGAAAAGGGCAAGGAAAATCAAGAATTGGTCAGCACCAGATGAAGATGAACTGCATGGTTTTTGGTTGAAGCATCTGACTGGTTTGCACCCACTCACTGTCGAGCAGTTTAACAACATACTGCAAGGAGGTGAAATTGAAGATTGGTTAACATCTGATAATGAAAGATCCAACCAAAGGGGCAGCACCAGGCAACTACAGGCCAATTACATGCTTACCAACAACTTTCAAATTGCTAACTGGTGTGGTAGCTGATGCAGTCCAACAGCATATAGTTGAAAACAAGCTCTTTCCATCTCAGCAGAAAGGAAACTGCCGAAACAGCAGAGGGACAAAAGATCAACTCCTAATTGACCAGATGATTTTGGAAAACTGTAAGAGAAGGAAGACCAACTTGAATGTAGCTTGGATTGAATACAAGGAGGCATTCAACTCCCTGCCATATGACTGGATAATCAAGTGCCTAGAAATAACAGGAATCAGTAGAAACCTCAGAAGTCTTGTGCAAAGATCAATGGCACAATGGAAGACATAGTTGCTGGTCAATGGTGATAGAGTGGGAAAGGTTAACATCAAGAGAGGAATCTTTCAAGGAGACTCACTATCACCATTACTGTTTGTCATTGCACTGATTCCTCTGTCCACAATACTGAACAAGTCAGGCCATGGTTATCAAACATCAAAAACATCTGCCAGGCTACCCCACCTCCTTTACAAGGATAAACTGAAGCTGTATGGAAAAACACCATCTGAAACAGAATCACTGCTCAACACTGTCTGAATATGCAGCCAAGATATTGCAGTGGTGTTTGTACTGGACAAATGTCCCACCCTTACCATCAACAGGGAAAAAATAGTGAAAACTGAAGGCATCAAGATGCCCTATGGAAATAACATCAACAGTCTGGATGAAGAAGATCACTACAAATACCTGGGCATCCTTCAAGCTGACAACATCAAGCACACTGAAGTCAAGAAGAAGGTTAGGAGTGAATACATCATGAGAGTGAAGAAGATCTTAAAGTCAAAATTCAGTGGAGGAAATACTTACCAAGGAGCATTGGTGGGCATGGAATGTTGCAAGTGCACCAGATAGTTGAAGAAGAAAAAAGGGCATTGGAAGAATATCCGAAGGACAGGGAAGATGCACTGAAGCTAGTACACCATGAAGGCTCGCTGAATACTGAGAGACCAAACTGGCCTATAAGAAAGACCAAATGAAAAATAGAAAAGAGACACGGCAAGGCAAAGTATCACATGGCCAGTACACACACACACAAAAAAAACTAGCAGACAAAGCAGATAACAATACTTAGCAATGGCTAAGAGCAGGAAAATTGAAGAAAGAGACAGAGGGGCTAATTCTGGCTGCACAAGACCAAGCCTTAAGAACAAATGCATACAAAGCCAGAATCAAGAAGACAGCAACAGACAGCAAATGCCACCTCTGCAAAGAAGCTGAAGAAACAGTAGACCGCCTAGTCTGCTGCTGCAAGAAGATAGTACAGAGCATGACAAAGTAGCAACAATGTGCATTGGAATATCTGCAAGAAATACCACTTGCCTGCAAGCAAGAACTGGTGGGACCACAAAACAGACAAAGTAATAGAAAATGAAGAGGCTAAATTGCTCTGGGACTTTAGAATTCAAACAGACAAGCACCTGCCACACAACACCCCAGACTTAACAACTGTTGATAAGAAAGACAAAAAAGTCTGCATAGTGGTCATTGGAGTACTTGGAGACAGAAGAATAGAAGAGAAAGAACTGGAGAAAATCACAAAATACAAAGACCTGCATATAGAAGTAGAATGACTATGGCAAAAGAAAGCAAAGATAGTACCAATAGTAACAGGCACCTTGGATGCAATCCCAAAACACCTGGAGCACCACTTGAAGACCATTGACATTGACAAAATCACCATCAGTCAATTGCAAAAGGCATCCTGCAATGATACCTTTAACACCATCAAACAATAACATCTGCCTATCCCAGGTCCTTGGGACGAACTCGATAGGTAGATAAAATGCCAAATCCAGTCTAAACATCTGGCTGACTATGCGATCAACAATAATTCCCTTCTCAAGGTCAGAGCTAAATTCCTCAATACCACCTCCCCGACAGAATCACTCCTGGGCCAGACAAGTCATAAGAAAATTACTCCCCCCTCCCATCCACCAGGTGTACTCAGCAGTTTGCCCAATTCTACTGATAAGCCTGGTGGAAGATCCCACCCCCCCCTCCCTCCTTGTTCATGGCAACTGTAACTGGCGGATCAACTGAGGCAGGAGTCACCATTTCTTCTTCATCCTGAGTCTCACTGTCTATTGTTAGTGGCACTAGCTGTCGGGGATGGGATTTGTATGGAAACTGCACACTAACATACAAGGTCTGGTGGATGGACATTGGTCACCATCTCCCAAGACTGCTCTGATGAAGGGTAGCCCTTCCAGGGAATCAGATATTCTAAGCATCCCTTCCTGCATCTAAAATCCAGAACAATACCAAAAGTATTTCAAAAAAAGAAGTCTCTGCATAGAAACTATACTTTAAAAATTAAGGACATTTTGAATTTTAACTTAAGTCAATTTGTATGTTGGATATGTATTTCTGGCTTTTTGTGTTTTGTTATATGTTAATTCTGAAAGAATCATATCATTAAACAATAGCAATTAAAATTGTCTAAAATACTTTAAACATTATAGCACTGCAAGCAGGGTACCTTCTTGTTCCTGTGAATGTTAGCAGCCATCTATTGAAGGCTACACTGAATTTCATAAATCTATTATAAATATACAATAAATAATGTACTTTCCAATTGTATGAGTTGGCATTATTCTTATTGCAGCATTATTTTTACAGTTGAACTATAAAGCAGATCAAATCACTTGTGGCTGTATTTCATTTTCCCACAAATATGAATACATGAACTTTCAGAGAATTCATGTAGGAGTGAATTTTAATAAGATCTATAAACCTGAGAAAGACAGCCTTGCATCTTTCCTGAATGTTTCCATTAAGGAGTGTTGCCAAATGATGCCCAGTTCAGCATATTAGGGATGTACACTATTTGAAAATAATTCAGAAATCCTTTGGACCTCACACAAGCACAGCACTTCTCTGCTATTCATTAAAAAACACACTTTTTTGTTCAGGCTTCTGCACAATCCTGAAAATAGATGCTGCTGCTTTAAGGAGTTGAATCATAGTCTGACTCTTAAACTAGCCATAACTTGCTTAGAAGCCTGAAAAAAGATGGATTGCTTTGATGACTAGCAGAGAGGTGCTGTGTTCACATCCATGTGAGGTCTGAAGCACTTATTTCATCATTTCCAATTAGGTTGATAGGGCCTCAGCAGGTAGTAGCACTTGGCTAAATTGTTTGGACTTGGAAGCTAAGCAGAATTGTTCCTACTTAGTGCTGGGATGGAAGTCTACCAGAAAACATAACTACTATAAGCTCCATTACCCAAAAAAATGGATAGATGTGTCCATGAAGTCATCAGGAATCAAGCTTGATTCAAGGGAACAATCTTTTTTTAAAAAAATTGCAGATCAGTTTGTACCTTTAAAAAAATCACAAAGCATGGATAAATCTTTCTTTATTCTGAGTACTGTGTCCAGTTTGAGTGCTATCTTTTAACAAGGAGGAAAGAAACAAAGATATGTTCAGGGGAAGACAAAGGAAATGATCACCAATAAAGAAAATCAGTCCTATGAACAAAGGTGGCAGGAGCTAGATATGTTTGGCCTGGAGTAAGGAAAGTTGGGGCTCAATTCAGGCTTATGGAAGCAATGAGAATGGGTTACTTAAGAAGCATGTATGGTAAAACGAGAAAGGGTCAAGAATGATTGGGTATTGAATGAATATGGACTAAGTACAAATGTATGGAAAGAAGTAATTAGATAGTATAGAGCAGTGTTTCTCAACCTTGGCAGCTTGAAGATGTGTGGACTTCAATTCCCAGAATTCCCTAGCCAGCCATGCTGGCTGGGGAATTCTGGGAGTTGAAGTCTACACATCCTCAAGTTGCCAAAGTTGAGAAACACTGGCATAGAGAGTATGAATGAGGATCAAATTGCAAAACAAATATATGAAGGAAGAGTGAATGGGGTCAAGGGAAAGGGAAGTACTGAGAAAGCTGTATAGATGGAGTTGAAAGCTGTGGATGGATGGAATTCTCAAAAAAGGAAAGGTGGGAAATATGGAGAGCAAAGCCAACAAATAAATCTGTATATGGATGTGGTAAAATCAAAGGTTATTTGCAAGGATAGAAAAGTATGGAGAAACATACTGAATATTATAAACAAGATTATAATTTTACAGTAATTATAAACTAAATTTATGTATATGTTCATTTCTCTTATCTTATACCTTTAATTTCTTTTGTTTTCTATATCTTATTTCATTTTTGTATTTTGCATAAATTTCTTGCAAAATACAAAAGGGAATTGCATGATGCATATGTATTATTATTACTGCTATTATTTTTATTAATCAATATTCCTTTTGATGTCCTCTTCACCATTGGGTTTTCTTTGCAAATCTGCTGATTCCTGATGAACTGTATTAGAATTTGGCTCAGTGATGTTGAAATAATGAGTGCAATATTTAACTGGCAATTAATATGTGCAGAAACATAATCTTGACCTTTATTATTTATAATTAACTCACCAGCTGTCCTGGTTTAAATTCATATGAAGCCTTGTCAGATGCACCACAAGCTAGTACACAGTTGTCAAACAAAAAGCAAAAGGCCCCTTCAAGTGAGGTGTGACATATGCAAACAATTTCCAACAGATCCTAAGACTTATTGCATTCAGGTTGAACTGAGCAAATAAGTCCAGTTGAAAAACCCACACATATTCCCACACAGAGAATTCTATGTTCATTGAAAGGTATGCTGTAGATCACCAATTTCAGGCAAAGAAACATTGCAACCATGATAATCTATTTCTCCAGCTAAATAGGCTACTTCACCTACTTTTGGTTTTGTCAGAGTTTTTCCTAACAGCAGCATGAAAAGCACAGTTGAAGCATCATGGGGAAGAGGAGGCAATGTTTCAGCAGTAACAACATCCCAAAAATCTGTTGGTAATCATAAATTGCTCGCTAATAACACCCACATTTTGCCAAAGCAGGAAGGCACAAGTTAACAGATGCCAAAGGTGGAATGCCAAGATGACATCATGGAAGACAGTCTATATGTTCTCCCACATAAAACGGCAGGAACATATTTCTGTTAAGAGCCCAAAATACATCTCATAATATAGTTTATGCTATAACACAATCCACCCTCAGTTCACAAGCTTAGGCAGAATGAATCCAAAATGACATTAAAGCTCCTAAGGGAATAACCAGGGACAAAGAGAAAAGAATCACAACTTCAGTCCCAACAGTATTGTAATTCCAGTGATCATGATGTCTGGGCAAAGAACCTATCAGCTGCAGCAGGATCTAGAATTCAAGACACTGAATCTGCGTGCAATGCATTTGTAACTTGCTGCTATGTTGGTAAAAAAAGTATGTAGAAGGAAGTTAGTTGTAGAAGACTGAACATAAAATAGCTTTCTTGGGGGGAATCAGTGCAGCCTGACTGATAATTCAGTAGGAAAAAGAGAGGCGATGGAATATCACTACAACCTCATAAATTCAATATTCTGGCCTAATAGGGAATTGTACCTACTTATGAAATTTTGACTCAGTTGTATTCTCTATCAGCCAGGCCAAAGGTTAACATGTCAGTTCAATGGCAGAAAGGGCAGCATGTATAGCACAACCAATTTAAAACCACATATTTCACAGTAGGCTTCTTTGACTTTTGTAGTGCAAACAGCATGTGGGCCACATGATCTATTACTTTAAGTTACACCCCTATAGTAATTAAGTAATACACCAATATGTTGGAAATATAAGAGCATCCAATTTGTATCTGGATTTTTTTTATTCATGGAATAAATTTAAGCAATTCTTTTATTGCAGCATTTTAAAACATCATTTTAAAGAACCAGTGGGCATCGAATGTTGGAACCTAGTCTTACCCAGCCTAAAATCTATGTTCATCCATTTATGATAAGAGACAACTCCCAACTCCCCTCTTCAGCTCCAAAACTGGTATAGAGGAAGAGGACAATCAGCCCAGTCTTCAGCTAGAGAGAGAAAAAAATTGCTTTCTTAGTTACAGAGGGCTTAGTATCACTCAGAGAGCCCCAGAATTCAAGTCTGTCTTCCAGAGCAGCCTCCACCCTCTCTGCAGCTCCAAGGTAAAAAGTAAAACTCATCTTGCCATGCCAGGCAGGTCATAACTGGATCAGTGTTATGGGATTATGGACCCTCTAAGTCCCCTTGATTTGCAGTTAACTCTCAGATGAGTCCCTGACAGCAAATAATATTTCCGAGGGCAATCGGGCTATTTATTCCAAGGGAGCAGATGCTCTTTAGGTTATCATAACATTCAAGTAGAATGGAAACATGACCCAGACTTTACCTCTGCTAGACGGGAATGCTTGTGAACGTTCTCTCCTTTCTGCACACTGGGAGCAAGCTGCTGCAGGACTCCCCGGCTGCTTGTCAGTGCACGTGTCAAACGAGCAAACTTTCCCCAGCCTAAAGAAATTACACAACAGTTACTACCACTCCAGTTGTACAGAATTTTATCAAAAAAAGCCTTTCACCTAAAACAATGCAGTGAAGTTACACCAAACTAAGAAAAGTACTAACGACAAAGATCCCAGGGCAGAGTTCAGTGGCCAAATTGCTTATTACTCATTCCCTTAGTTCAGAAGTAGGCAACTTTGGATGGGCAGTATGCGTATTCTGAATGTGGAGATCTGGTCATAGGCATTCTCATGCAGCTTCCCTTTGCATAATTAAAGTGAATCATTCATTATTTGAATGCAGAAAAATTATAAACTTTTATTTCAATTTGTCCTCCTACTGTGAAGGTCATTCAGTTCAGCAGTTACCCTGTGACCTGTTTGCCATGAGGAACAACTTGCATGGTTCTAACTTACCTATATCTGAACATATAGGTAAATGTACAGTGTTTTCAAACTAGTTGCATATCTGCAGACACAAAGTAAATCAGTAAGCAACATTCATTATAATGAAATGTTGCTGACTGAGACAGTACAGCATGAGTGTTGTAATAACTGTAATAACTTGTAATAATTGCTGACGCTGACCATGGTACTGAATTGCACTTGGCATTTTTTAAGGCATTGGAATGAATATAGTATCTTCTTGACTTTCTCTTAGTGTTTAAAAATTATTCCTGCACTGCTCTTTTTGCCCCCTTATATTAGTTCTATTTTCTTGTGATTTTTTGTTTTAGGCATTGTTAGTTGTTATGTACTGTTTTCATGGTTGTGTGTAAATTGTTTTCATATATTGTATATTTTATTTTGCAAGCCAGCTAATTTGAATGCTTTTTTAAAAGGGGGGATTATAAGATTTTACAATAATAAAGAAGTGGAGAGAAACAAGTGTAATTTAATATGAATCTTTCACATATGCACAATCTGCTCACACACATACACACACAGTGGGGGAGGTTCCTCTTTAATTTTTAAGAGGGACTTTTTGCTTCGTTTGCCAGGGCTGCAAATACAAGACAATATTCAAAGTAAGAGCTCCCCTCCTGCAGAATAGTATCTTTGTGCTTTATCCTACCAAGTCCTTGAAAAGCATTGCTTGGTTTAGATAAGAGATACTGCAGAACAACAAAAATAGGCATTGTTATCATGGATGTAAAACAGCAAGAATGAATAGAGGAAACTTGAAGGGGAGGCCAGAATCAGAAACATTTATAATGGAACCAGGACTGAGGATGTCCCATTGCACCCTAGAATGCAGAATTCTTGTTTACATCCTCTTAATCTTATTATAACACATCAGTACAGAAGCCTAAGGAGAGACAGAGCTGTCTCTCTTCCATAGAAAATAGACAGGGACTGATTATCCTCATTAGCCAGGCAAGATAGATGAAAATCCAGTGGACTTCTGCTGTGACATGAAAAGCTGATGTCAAGAAAACACTTCATTTGGAAATTTATTTTAAGGAATAGACATGATATTAAAAAGCAAACAAAAATTTCAAGAAGAGGGATGACATAAAAATTTGATTTGGTCCATGAGCTCATGTTACAGAACATACCCAAGTTCCAAAAAACTATGGAACTTAATTTTTCTATGCATTTAAGGGCACTATGCATCCTGATCCTGCCCATATTTATTCTGAAGTAAATCCTGCCAAGGTTTTATAGGACTTGTCCCTAAGTAAGTGTACAAGACAATGTCTTTTTCTTAATTAAAAAAGCCTTTCCCATCCATGTCACCCAGAAATTGCTTTTGAATCTGAAGAGTTTCAAGATCAGATTATAACATGCTTTAGGGTGGGGCTCAGGGTAGTTTATGGTTAAAAGATTGCCTGAAATTCCATGGAACATACATGAACCCATTGTGTGAACCTCAGCTACACTTGGATTACAGAATGTAGCATATCATTTTGTGAAATTAAATATGTATTCCCCAGACTTTCCATCTGTAACACTGGGAAACAGCTGTTTTCAATAATTCCTTGATAAAATCTAATCAATAGGGAAGGATCTTGACTCACTGGAAGGGCATGTTCCTAATTCTCCATCCTCCTCATCCTTCCTAGAAATTCTGGACACTATTGAGCTTCATAAACCATTTATTTATTTATTAAACGTATTTCTATCCTGCCGCAATCCAAAAGACTCTTGGTGGCTTACAAAGAATAAATAATACAATTAAAATAGTCATGGTATAATCTAAAAACCCAACAGTCATAAATAGGACAACAAACAATCTTAAACAAAAATACCTTAAGTTTCCTAAGCCAACATCCTATTCCACATTGTCACTAGGCCTGCATGTTTACCCTAAGTGTCTAATTAGAACTGATCATATTTAGTGGTTGATCTAGGTAGGCTTAACACTGAAGAGCCATTCATGAACTATCATTCAGTGTGGATTGAACATAGTCTTTTGGACAAAGATAATTAGTTCAGAACCCAGCTCTGACCATAGAAATTCACCTAATACCCAGTCAACTATTCATACATATAACTTAGTACTTGCTTTTCTGGCTAGGGTTCAGCTACTTGGCCTTCAGCTCAATATTACTGCCAGCACTCAGCAATCTGTGTTCACCACTCATCCTTAAGGAAGTGGCACTATAGATGGCAATAAACAAGTCAAATCAAACAAACCTGAAATGCTCTTCCTAGAACATCCTCAAAGCATTTATAGAGGAGATTGTAGCATATTTTCATCTAGGACGGAGCAGACAGATGAATCTGAAGTGGAATGTTGAACCAGGTATTGGTAACATGATCCCTGTGGTTATCTTGGCACATATGATAATCTCCAAATTATTACTTTTTAAATTAATGTATGCCAAAATTTCACAAGATCTTGCTAAATCTTTTCAGATTTCAGTGTTCTTGCTGGAAATCTCCCTATATTTTCTTATTTATCATGGTCTTTTTGGATAAAATATAAAAGCCCGTTTGTTCAATTTATGGTTTGATTATATACATTATGTAGCTTTTTAAAGCCAACCAATTCATGTTGCATGTAACAACCACAAAAACTATAAATAGAAACATATGATTTATGACTTTTATTGTGTCTGCAATGGATAATGCCTCAGAACAAACAAGCAGATTTTTAGGGGGAAGGCAGTCTAATTTCATCCCTCCTTTCCTCATGTCATCTGTAAAGGCTCCTGTCCTTTTCTGTCAAATATCACTTCTCACTTTTGTGATCTACATACACAATAAAAAATAGTTGCTACTTTGACAGACCTAAGACATACCCAACTATGAATATTTTATGGAAAATTATGGATTCATGCTAACTGCTAATAATAATAATTAATAATAATAATAATAACAATAATGGATTCATGCTAACTGCTAAGTCTCACAGAAAGTCCTAACCCTACTCATCTCCTGATTGCCTAAGTCTTACTGCTAGGGCACACCAATCTATAGCCCTAGAGCCACAAAAATGTGACAGAAAAAAACAAGATTCAATATATGGAGCTGGCCCAATTTTAGTAGAATGTAATTTGACCTCACCTGGATCACTCTTTGCTGGGAGGTGTGAGGAGGGCATAGGTTTTAAAAACTGTTTTTGGGGAAATGATCAGAACAGAAGTGTTGCATTTGCAAAATGAAAGGAGATGAGGGAGATGACAGATCTTAATTCAAGAAAAAAAGCCAACCAGTAATTTGGAGTCAAGTTTAGAATTGTTTTATTTTGTGTGACCATGGGATGATAATACACATTCTTCTTTTTTGCTTTCTCTTGATATTTCATTGTGTTATGATTTTAAGGACACTTCTTATCTGTGCCTACACAGCACATTTTACAAACTAGCCCTCTTCTGTGTCTCAACACAAAGGGATTTAACCCTTTTTGTGGTTGTTGTTGTTCAGTCTTTAAGTCGTGTCCGACTCTTCGTGACCCCATGAACCATATTGCACCAAGCCTTCCTGTCCTTCACTGCCTCCCTGAGTTTGCTCAGTTTCATGCTCATTTTTGTGGTGGTTTATGATTAAAAAAAAGTGCTTGAATGTTTATTTGTGAGAGCTGCCTTCTCACCACACATTTAATGTGGCCCTTAAGATGTACAGTTCTTAGCTGTTGTTGCATCAAAGGAGTGAAGGTATCTTTTTGTCCTTTTAATGGGAACCCAAACAGAACAGAGGAGAAGTATTACCTGTTTTAATTAAAATGAATTAGGTGGCAGTGCTTAAGACTTCTAACCCATGATCAGACATCCAGCCCTAAGTAAGTGATGGAAGAGATCCAAGAGGTTGGGGGAAGGGCACCATTATTCATAACATATTTACTATACTGAATTTAATTTTAATTCTATTTAAATTGGTTTAATTGAGTTAAAATATTTAAATAAACCAAATGTAATCATAGAATATACGTGTTCTGATTCTGCCTACTTTTGGCTATGCAGTCTCTGGCTTTCCATTCATAAGCTTGCTGCCCATTGCCCAAAGAAAGAAGGCAATCCCCAGCCCTTCTCAGATGAACCCTACATCCAATTCTGCTTCTGCATTGCATAAGATACATAACAGATGATTCAAATAACCCGATAAGTTATGTTTAAATCCTAAGTAAATCTAGAGCAGAAGTGCATCCATTCTGCAAAAGCATTTTTGGGGAAAAGGGGGCATCTTCATTTTGATTCATTTGTTCAATGACTTATATTCCACATACAAAAACACTTTTCTAGACTACTCATTCATGGTAGTACATTTAATAATCAGGAAAATAAAATACAGATTAAAAATCGGTCACAAAAACTGAACCCACAATGGTCAACAACAAAATTTGTTCAAATTTTTCAAATATGAAAAATTTGAACAAAAATAAAACTTGTATTTAAAATAGCTGATAATTTCTTTTAAAAGTGATAATGAATTAAACACTGTGAGAATTATATTACTGGGATGTCATCACCAGAAATATTCAATCTCTGTTTAGTACTTGCTGCATTTGAGATTACATTGCATATGTAGCAAGTGATCTAGTGACCTCAGCTGTATTTACTTATTTCATAATTGATCCTCCTTACAAAAAACTGCAGGCCAGAATTCATACTATGAGGCTTCAATGACTGGATTACCTAACAGAAACAGAAAAACAGTCACAAGGGAAATGCATTAGATTGTGATATGATCTGTGGTAGGGAACGACCAGGAAATGTAATGCTATGATTTCAATAAACAATCTCAAGGTCCAGGAGGTACAGATGTAACCTGAAAAGGAACATGCAATGTTGCCTTGGCTGAAAGCTTTTGAAACTGCAAATCAAGGCAGTTCCTTGATCTGCAAGAAATATCATTAGAAAGTTTTCATGGCTTTGCCATAAATTCCATCAACTGTTAACTTTTTTGGGGGGGGGGAAACTGTTGGAGGCCTGGTTGGTATGGAGTTGGCAGAAAAGTTGGCAATCTTGTTATCACATTGGGCACATGCCAGAAGCAGTGGTGTTCCATGTATTTCAAAAAATCTTTAACCTTCATAGTCAATTTGCACTAGCTTCACTCAAATTCTTAACAGATCTTCTAAAACCAAAACATCCATGAAAGAAAATTATTCCATTTTTGAAATGCAAAACAAATTATCTTTAATATGCAATCGAGAAAGCAAATAGCAAACCTTTGCATGAGTCATCCTCGATAGGCTGTTTGAAAGCTGTGATGTCACTGAAAGTGCAAAGAAACAAAACAACTTTGTCCTGTTCATTTCGAATTGGAGCAATTTTCACAAAGAACCAAACAGGAGTCCCTGGAGGGAAAACACCACAGAAAAACTGATCAATGACATAAAAACTGTACAGCATCCAACTGTAACATTGTTTCTGCAAACAGAAGAAACAACAGTAAGTGTCAGGCCCAGCCCAAGAACAACAGGGAAACAGTCCAGTTGAGTTCAGTTCCTTTATTGCTTACACCTTATAGACAGAACCTTGCCAGACTAGATCTGTACTACTGCAACCAGTGGATATAACCTGGGAGATTCTAGGGAGTGGCTACTCTAAGCCTCTTACACTCCCCACGCTCCTTCTCCGGACTGTGTTGCCTCTTGTCTCTCTGCCCTTCCTGGAATGAGCCCCCTCCTTCCTTCTCTTCTGCAATCCACCACATCACCCCCGCTCTTCGTAGATACCTTTCATCACAGTAAGGTACTTATATAACAGCAAAAACAATTTAGTATACTACATCAAGAGATGTAGAATGTCTTAATTTATTCACCAACTTTCTGGAAATCTACAGTATCTTTAATTTCTGAGAAAATGGTGTGCTGGTATTTTCTTCTGAACATGACTAGAACATAGTGGGCCCCTGTTAACAAATACAATGTAATGTTTACAGAATCTATATTGGGGTATCCCGCCACATGCCACATTATGCATGGTGCTTTCACTACAGAGGAAATAGGCCAAGCTGGAAAGGTTATATATGTTTTTACCATGAGCACATGTTCAGACTATCCATAAAACTGCAGCCGAAGTCATGTTCAAAAGTTGGCAATATAATAAATGAAATTCTGCCATTTCAAGTTGTTTGGTTTAGGTTAATTTGCATAAATTCACCCTCTAAAGGGATCTAGTGACTCCACAGCTTTAATTTCCTCTCCATTTTGGTTGCTATTTCAAGTTGTTAAAAAAAAGATCATAACTTCATGTGCCGTTGTGTATGAGTTCAGTTTTTTAAACAGTAAGAGTATGAGGTTCTTCAGAGAGATAGACTGTATAGATGCAAAGTGCAAAAAAAGTTCTTTGGAAAAAAAAGAATAATGAATGTTTTGCACATCTTCTCTCCATTGGATAAAATCAAGGAGAAAGTGGGGAAATTGATCCAAGGCAAGTTCTAAAATCACTCCCACCATAAGAAATTTATTATCATGGAAGAAACACACATGCCCCAGACATACAGGAAAGCCATACAGCACAGACCCTGGGAAAAAAGACTAATGCAGACAAGACACTGTCTATGTGAATGGTGCTAGTTTAGTCTAAAAGCCAAGGGTAGAATGTCTAGACATTTCTTCCCATGGAAAAAGTATCTCTGTATGGAGAAAAGTATCTCTGCGTATAATAAATTAATATCTCAAACAAAACAACTGAAGGCTTGACTTCTTGAAGCACCCATACTTCCTCCTCCATTTGTTCCCCACAACAGCCCTTTGAGGTAGGTTGGGCTGAGGGACAGTGACTGATCCAAAGTGACCCAGTGAGCTGAGGGTGGACTAGAATTTGCCATCTCCCCACTCCCAGTCCAACCCTTTAGCCGTTATAACACATTGGCTCTCGGTTGTTTTTTTGATGGCATGATCCAGGAAAAGGTACATTATTTAATTTCATTGTTTTTACAGATTAGCTTTAATTCCTGTAAACAAGAAGTTATTTAGAAATAAATTTCTAGGGCGACATGAATTTGAAGGAAGGGTATATGGGATAGGCATGCTTGGTGTAGTCAGGCAGTCATGTTCGAGAAAACCACTGAAATGAGAAAAGTTGTGACTAAGATTAAATCCTGGTCATTTCAGTGGATCTACTTTATGTACGATCAATCTGGATCCTATTTTCATTAAAACAGTTGCAAGTTTTCTTCACTGAGAACATGTTGCTTTTTAAAAAAAACTTCCAACATAAAAACAGCCAAGACCCTTTACTGTTGGAGTTGCAAGAAAAGTATTATCACATACAAAGCCGAAGGTAACTATCCCATCAAATCAGGTCAATAATTTATATATAGTGGCTGGCATCCTGAACAGAGTTGTCCCACACTACAACGTTTTGTTGAAGATACTACATATCAAGAGGTTTCCAGTGGGACTGGAACGCCTTTTAGCAGGATCCCATTCTTGCCTTTCTGATGATCAACAGCGGAATCAGGGTACAAAGAAACGAACAGGCCCCGGTGGCCTTCCCGCATTCCGTGATTCTAAAAGTAGCCTATTAATGCAGGAGAAAGGTTTAAGATTTGTAGGGTTTCAAAAACTTGCAAAACTTGTTCGATCAGAGACTAGAATAGGAGATAAGAAAAGGGAATGTTCATCCGGGGAAATTATATTTCTGTCATACCACTTTCAGCTCTCTTAAAACTGATCTTCAGTCACATCCACAAACTGCAGAAATTCAGATCATAAAATTCACCACTATTGAAATACAGTTTGTTTTGAGCCAAACAGATACACAGCCAGGGCTATATATATTCTGTGGAAAACAAATGGAATCTCTTCACTGAGACTACCCCAATTCTCCGCCCCCAAAATCAGATTCTGAATAACATGTATAAATTAAGCCACTGATTCTATACAGCTGGCATTGTTTTGCTAGTTACAGAGCTGAGACATGCCAGCAAAACATTCGACTGAAGATGAACTTAGGGAGCTGAAAAAATTCCTCTAGAAAGAGGCCAACAATTATCTTTTTGCTGGCCTGGATTAAGATCCACACCCAATATCAGTTTCTGGCTTGTTGATGCACAAATCTGTCTCATCTCCAAGCCTCTTTGCCTTAAATCATATTTATCAAGCTCTATGATAGATCAGGAACTTTGATGATGTTTGGGAACCAGGGCATGCTATTTCTGACTTTTTGAGAAAGAACTTTACTCTAAGCTATTTTGGAGCTGAAAGCTGAAAGCTCCAAAATGCTAGCTCTAAGCCAGGAATGCTGGGTTTAGAAGTCATGCTCCAGTACCCAAACCTACTGCATGCTGAGTATAATGGAGATTATCCACTAGCGGGGATGGTTAAAAAAAAAATCTGCCATAGAATTCTATGGGGACAGTTTGAAAAATCTGCCCAAAGAGAGTCCTGAATGAAGTGCGCTACCGTCCATCTTGCTCTGGTCAAAAATCCACCAAAAAAAAAAAAAAGAAGTAAGAAATGCATCTGAAAAAGAATAGGTAAGTTGTGTACAAAAAGAAAATGCTACAGCTTACACTGTTACAAATTTATGCAACAAAGCACTTCACAGGAATTATGCTAAAAAAGATTACGATGAATTTACATTTAAAAAGTATATAACTAGTAGAAGTCACAGAGGAGGAGAGGAGAGAGAAAAGTTCTGTACAAAACTTTTGTATATTAAGGAAGTTTATAAATAAACTTGGTAAGAATATTCTTAACAGATCTTTCTAAAAAGAAAATATCCATCAGCCTCTCTGCCCTTTTCCCTATCCCCAGTAGACTGAAATATATAGTATTAAAATGGACAACAAAACAAAGTGCATTTTTACCAATCTACGCTTCTCAGCCCTGGAGGGCTGCAGCCTTAGTTACCGATACACCATCAGCTAGACTGTCCAGGCTGCTAGAAATGAAATTGTTTAAACGTCTAGAATATTTCTCTTAATTATATAGACACAGTAAAGCACAACACTGAATGCTGGTTACGTAACAGGTAGAGCTGCCCTTTGAAACTCTCATTATCAGTAGGGCACTATTCAATTTTAATGTTGTTACTGCATCCTGTGTAGGAGCCCATTTATTCTGCCAAGGCCAGATTAGCAAGAAAAGCAGATATTTGGACTTGGGATGAGTTAGGTAGATCACAGTATTGCCATCTCTCTATCGCTCCTACATCTGAGTGTGTTTAAGGCACAGGAATGTCAATTTGGGAATAACTGCTCCAGAATAATAATAATAAAAAAAGCAGAATATGCCGGGAAAGGGTAAAACTGTGATATGGGCTTCCTGGGATTAGTGTTTGACATCATGCCTTCAGTCCCAGGAATGTCATTTCAGACATCTTAAAAGATGTCATGTTGAATGCATTTTGTGAGCTAGCTGGCACAAGGGATAAGGAGCTCACTGTAGGACATATGCAGAATCACAGACTCATAAAACCCAGGGCTGAAGTCTTCATTCCACCCCAGAAAAATGGCTGTCTGGTCCTCGTCTGAAAAGATGCAGGGATGGAGCAGCCATGACTCCAGGCAGCAGGCTGTCACATTGCTTACTAGCATTCCTGGTGTATTCCTGAGAAGCTTTTTCTTCCTTGGAAGATTTGCTATTGGCTTATGCTTTCAGGGTGTCTCTGGGTATTGTCTCCCTCCTATTCCAGATAGTCCACCAGAGGACCTTAGCAAGACATCTTCCAAATACATTCTTCCCAGTCATAGTACTCTCTCCTCTGCCAGTTTCTTCTCTGGGGTGATTATCCAATGAAGTAGAGTAGATTGAGAAAAAATGACTAGTCTAAAACTGAATTTCCACAGTTAGGTAAAGGTAGTCCTCAACTTACGCCCACAATTGGAACCAGAATTTCCATCGCTAAGTGATGCGGTCATAAAGCAAGATGTCACACTACCGCATTGCTTAGCAACGGCAATCCCGGCAATCCCCCTTGCTGTCATTAAGTGAATTTCATTGGTCATTAGCCAAGCACCCAGCAAATCCAAGCCATTCTGGGCATGGTCCCTCACAGCCCCGAGCCTCAGTAAGGTAAGGGACTGCCTTCAACTCCCTCCACCACCTATCTCCCCCCCCCCATCTCTGCCTTTTGGCTGCCCTGCACCCTGCCTTATCAGGCTGCAAGCATGGCTCTGGGGCTGTTTGCCACACTGCGACTCGGGGCTTCTTGACACACTGCAGTTCTGGGGCTGCAAGAAGCCCCTGAGCCACAGTGCAGCACCTTGGAAGCCCCTGAACCACAGCCACCCCTGGAAGCCTCAGCCACCCCAGCCCACCCCAGCAAGTGCCAGCAAGCATTTGTTCACCCAGCTGCCTTCTCTCCCAGTTCCCTGCAACAAACCTTTCACCTTTTGTGGCCAGCTGCCATGGCCAAAGCAGAAGTGCCTCACTGTCTTTGCTGTCTCCTTTTCAGACCCAGCTTCTCCAGTGAACGTTTCCTACACATGGCTCCCTAGCCTGGCCCAGCAACGCAGCACAAATAAGAATGCCAGCCAATGGGGAAGGCCGGAAGTGTTTCACCCAATCAAAAAGCCTTCAGAAAGCTACACGGTTTTTCCAAAGGTTTTCCAAAGACAGCACAGCTTTCCAAAGGCTCAAGGGGCTTCTGCTTCAGCCACAATGGCTGGGCACAACGGGTGAAAGGTCGGTGCGAGGAACTGGGAGAGAAGGCAGCCGGGCGAATGAATGCTTCCTGGCACTTGCTGGGGCGGGCTGGGCCAGCTGAGGTTTCACGCGGCACTGAGGCTCAGGGGCTGCAGGGCACCAAGAAGCCCTTGAGCCACAGTGTGGCAAGCAGCCCCAGAGCCATGCAGTTCTGGGGTTGCTTGCCACTCCACAAGGCAGAATGCAGGGTGGCCAAAAGGGCAGAGATGGGACATGAGATAGGCAGGTGAGGGGAGGTGAAGCACCCCTGTAGTTGTAAGTGTGGGTGGGCTGCCAAGTGTTTGAATTTTGATCACATGACCAGGGGGGGTGCTGCAATGGCCATAATTTTGGGGACCAGTTATTAAGTCTATTTTTTCAGCATCATCGTAACTTCAAATGGTTGCTGAACTAATGGTCATAAGTTGAGGACTACCTGTATGTATTGGGACTCATTTCCCCAACCAACCAAAATGTTGAAACCTGTTGTTAAGCCCAAAGCCCTTCCAAAAGCTGCCACTAAAATGCAATTTTTAATATGATGGAATAGGAAAATTCTTAAATGCATGGGAAGTAATTAATTGCATTTACTTTTATTTTATGTTAAACTTCAGTTTCAACAGAAACTTTTGTCCTGGCCTAATCTATTCTTTGTTTTGGCTCCACCCACTTTTCAGCATTTGTAACACACCATGCAAAGCCCAACAAGAAAAACTATAACCGTACATACCCCTGCCTTATCCACTGTACCACACTGTCTCTAACTCTAAATGGTAGTGGATTAAAAACTATGTATGTGTGTGTGTGGGGGGGGGGAAATACCACAACTTGGCATCTTCTGATAAAACTGAACAGTAGGAGAAGCAATTCAGATAAAAGGAAGTATTTCCACATAACTAATTTTTTTTACTCTAAGATGTGTGATAGTCACCAACTTGGATAGATTGAAAATTTTATTAGACAGGTTGATAGAGCAGAAGGATATCAATGATTGCTATTTGGGATGGCTACAACTTACCCCCACTAGAAGCCATAGACTTCTAGTTAATGACATCAATTGTGAGGAAATATGATCAGAAGGATGTCTGTGTTTCTGTGCAGCTACTGAGAGTCTGGTTGACCAACATAGCAAAATAATATGGAATTAGATATATCTTTGGTGTGCTCCAACAGACCACTTTTAATGTGATAATGATTATGATGATTTTGTTATGCTTCTGATCTGGATATAACCCACATTCTCTTGATCCAGTTTAGTTTATAGCAGCTTCTCATGCTTACTGTGATGTGGAGGATTACTGTAGAGTACTAATGAACCCTTCTCTTGATCCTGGACTTTCTTACAGACTGACACGGAACAAGTTTGTGCTATAGGACTGTTGCAACCAGAATCCTGTCTCACAGTTGGCAACATCTCTTGCTATAACCTGATAGGCTAGAAGGGGAAAAGCTGAAGTTAAATAAAAGATGACAACAAAAGCAAAGATACAATGATACAATGCTGAGTCTTTCCATGGTTCTTATAAGAGTTGTGCTGAGCCTTTGAAAACTGACAAGCAAATCTAACAGGGCACCCAAATTGCCAGTGCCAGTCAGTGCCATATGTAAATTGTTTTGGAGTTCCTCACATAAGTACATCACAGCTGGGACTTTATGGCAATCTCTGCAGGGAAGCCAAAGACTAATTAAGTTGGAAAGCTGATGTGCAATCATTCTTTCTATCCCTTAGTAGTTTTTTTTTTAACTTGTAGCCCTTGTGCCAGCAAATGCCAGGAACCTCTGGAAGTTTCTCTAGGATTATTCACTCAAAAGATCAGAAACAGTAGTTACACTACTGTGAAAGACAACTTGCCTGTGAGGATAAGCCTTCTGTTAAAATAAACAACCATGGAAATTATCAACTCTGTTATCAGTTCATGGAGAAAATTAAAGAAGCACAACAGACCTGGATTCTCTGGTTCTTGTTCTTAGCAAAAGGTAAATTCGGGATTTTAGGAGGAATGGAATCAACTATTTTTTTTTCTTCATGACAAATTCCAAATGGAAATTGTTTTTCTGAAGTTGTTGTTAGCCATCAGGGATCAAGGTAAATCCAGACAATTTAACAGTCTGTATTATGGGCAATATTCCAGTCCATTTTTATGTTGTTGTTTTTTTAAAAAGACCCATAAAAAAAGATCCTTATCTATTTTCATTTGTAACTTTTTTGAACATAACATACATTTTCCTAATGTATTTAGTTATCAGTGTAAATCCCTCAAGATATCTTTGATTTTACATGAATTGTTCTAATGCCATTTGCTACAGAAATTTCTCTGATGTAAGCATTTAAAATATACATATACACATGTAAGCTCTTTTTTTTTTACATAATGCAGCACAATTTTCAAAAACATATAAAAAAGGATGCTTTTTCCAAATGCATCCTTCATAAAAAAAAAAAGTGGCTTTTTGTGCAGATTTTTAACTGGAAGAAGATAGATGCTAAACAACTGGAGTTTATGCCACCACAGGACCCTCTGGCAAAACTGCTTCCATGGCAAGTTTCTTTGATATCTCCACTGGCCAAAGGGGGGGAAGCAGGCAGGTGCAGAATGAGTATGTATGAACATACATAATGAACAGCATAATGAGATTATGTATGTATATTAGAGAATTAGCATGAGGAATGAATGATTAAGCCACTTCCTTGGTGGAAAGAAGTATTTGCTTTATAAATCTTTTTCCCAAAGAAAAAGCTGTTGGCAAATATGATTATTATGGAATTTCCAAGTTCCAGGTAGCACAGGTCTTAGCATACACCTTACAAATGTTACTCCATTTTCTAGTTTATTATTGGGTATGAAGGGGGTACCATAAGTAAAATGTATTGATCTTGGAGTGAAAAGTAGGAAAGGTCTAGGTAACATTGCAAAAGTCATTCCAATATAACCTGGCTGTTTTCTGTGGCCTTGACAGAACAGAACCGCACATGTCACTGGAAAGCTATTCATGAAAAATGGGCAGGGAGAGAAATACGTATGGAGCCATTCCTATAACAGTGGCAAAACACATTTCAAGGTACACTGTTTAAAAGGAAGCCAGAAAGTTAACTTACTATTTTTCTTGTACATCAAGATTTCAAAGGAGTTCACCTCATAGTTCTCAAATGTTTGCCGAACTTTATCAATTGTGTCTTTATCTGTCAGTTCTCCATACATGAAACTGCAAGGAAATGAACAAGACAGATGAGAATCACAAGCAAGACCTCATGGCACAACATCCTTAAATTTGCTTAAGTGCTCTTAAAGTAATCTTACTGAACTCACTTTCATAGAGAATAGGGTTGGTTGGTTTGTCTTATATGCCACTCCAATCAGCAATTGGCACTGAGCGGTTTACAAACCTTGCTCAGAAATTATTAAAAAAAAAATAATGTAAGAACCATAATAACAACAGTTGTTTGTAAGTGAGGATATCAAGTGATATTTGTCTGCTACTAAACAACCTCCTGCTGGTGGGACCAATTCTCCTTTTCCCCTGTAACTCCCCAAATCTATTCCAGAGGTTGGAGGACATTTCAGAGGAGATGTGGATGGTATAGAGGGAAGAGCAGCATGATGAAATCCCATTCTGTGAGTAGACGTCTGCTTGGGTGTCTTTGGATACAGCTGAATTGGAAGAAGGGACTTCTCTTTGAAACCCGCCATACTGTGAGAATTTCACAATAAATATTGGCTCTTAGATATTTTGTGCTTCTTTTTACTGGGCCATTTCTCTGCATGTGTATTCGCAGTTGCACGTGCACTCCTTAGGAGTATTTCTTCTCAGGGAACTAAGGAATTGCATTATTAAGAAAAGAGACTATGCTTGAATAGAGGATTGTTAGCAGTTCCCTAAAGTGTAATACCCAGGATTCTTGGCAACAAGTAATGGCAATTAACATGCTATAAAACTACATTAAGTTTATAGCAAGAGAAAGGACAAAGACCTGATTGGTGCAAAAAGGGATATTCAGTGGTTGTTTGCTTAATAGTGCTAAATTACCACTGTGGTGAAGGGTGGGACAGAATCAAAGAAATGAGGAATCAATCTAGGGCAGAGAGTTTAGCACGGCAATTTCATACTGTGTTTTATTTAGATACAGGGAATTAAGTCTGCACTGTCTCTTCAAGTATAGCAAAGATCCCACTTCCTCTTTTCCCAGAAAATTTGTTTTAGAGCTCTGACAGTGGCAGCACCTAGATAACCTTAGCTGACCTCAGAAAGTGAAAGCAGATTCAGTATGGTTAGTACTTTGATGAGAAACCATCTAGACGTCCCACAGCCATAGACCTGTCTGGGTAGTTGAAAAAGTATCTTGGAAGAAAGCAAAAGCAAACCAGCTCCAGACTTTTGCCAAGAAAACAACATGAATGTGTCCATGAAGACACTGCGAAGCAAGTTGCAGAAAACTTTACTTTTTTATATTAACAAACCCATTGTGGACTCTGAATCCAGTTGGTAAAGGGCTAGATTGAACAATAGGGCTGTGCAGCAAACTGAAGGGAAGGGGAAAATGTGATTTAGAGGGCATGTGAGCATGCATGTGGCATTTTTGGTGCTATTTCTTACAAAGTATAAGAATGTAAAACCAAAATTGCATAATCAGTTCCTCAATATTCTTTAAAGTAGGAATTAATTGTAAGTGTACAATTTGATACTTGGAGGCTGCGTTCATTCTCACAGTAAAGAAAGAAAGAAGCAAGTATGACGATTCTATTCAGAGCACTAGGTCAGAGGTTTGTCTGAATAACCTCAACGTTCACAGTAAGAACCTTACAACACATACAGTATTAGCCATGAAGACTGGTAGTGTACAGGGTTGTGATTTAATATATGATGGGCACTAGGTTGGGTTACGAGCATGACTTACTAGTGGGAAATCAGGAAACATTGTAGGTTGCATCTTAAGAAAATTTGGATCCAAATCTTAGCTCCGCCCTGTAGCTTGCTACAAAACTCTGGCTGAGAGGTGAAATCTTACCCCAATTTGCTCTGAGAGCCAGTTTGGTGTAATGGTTAAGACACCAGGCTAGAAACTGTGAGGGCATGAGTTCTAGTCCTGCCTTGGGCCATTCACTCTCTCTCAGCCCTAGGAAGAAAGCAATGGCAAACCACTTCCAAAAACCTTGCCGAGAAACTACAGGGACCTGTCCAGGCAGTCGCCAGGAGTCAAGACTGACTTGAAGGCACACACACAATTTGTTTTAGATGGGAACACCTTATATGCAAGCTTCTTGGACAATGGGAAGGATCCAGAATGCCTTTCCCTCCCTGATCTTGACAGTGCCCATTCTGCAGTTTAAACTCCAAGGGACTCATTTTGCTTGAGCAAGAACATAGGAACATTACCCGTTACTTTACAGAAATATTTAACAGAGGCCTGCACTGAAATACCTGCAGGTGCTGCTCTTTTGCATAACTTCTGCTCGGTGGTATCCTGAGAGCTTGCAGAATCCATCGTTGCTGTATACAATAGGCCAATCCACTATCTGGGCATTACCCAGGACAAAATTTGTATCTGTTTGAAACAATATTTCTATTAGACAAAGAAGCTCCGTGGCACATTGATTATACAATAGACTCTTCCCTGTCCCCTTCCCTAGGTCAGACATTACCTGGCAGAAAAGAGATAGAGGAACCTGTCTGGTAACCTTACCCTCCTCCGTATATATGTATATGCCCACCCTGGAGATAAGACAACTCTCTGCCCTTACAGACTCTCCTTCATTCCAGTAACTAATGGCCAAATTAGATATGGCATTAACTACCTGAACACAGTTACCATGTATGTTTCTTTTTTAAAAGAACATTAGAGGAATTGCAGAGAGTGGAGAAAACAAGAGAGATTGAATAACCCTTTTCGTTCCTGTCATGGTCCTGATCAAATTGCCATTTGCATCTGCAGTTCAGAGGCTGCTCCACTTTGTCCTTGTTGGAAACTGAACTGGTAACGAACTAATATTCTGACATTGCCATTGTACTTTCACTTGTTTTGTATATCTCTGCTGTGGATATTATTGGTATCTAGCTCTCGCCACCTTATGGTGCTGTGCAGGCATGTGCAATGAGAAAACCTGCCACTGAGTAAAAAAATAGACATAGTGAATCATTCTGATATGGGCCAAAGGCCTACCAAAGGCTTAGCAGCCCATCTGAAAGACTGACTCAGACAGGGCATACATCAAGAAACTGACTTGTCCAACATAGCTTTTCCCCTAGCAATTTAGGGCATTGATTTTCCAAACTGTTCCAGGAGATCCTGAGTTACTCTGAAAACTACAAAGTGGTTCCTCAGTGGGAAGATTGGTAGATAATATTAATAAGAATAATAAAAATAAGAATAAATAAAATAAACTTCTCCAAAAGAGAGCTGGCCACCAAAAATCATACTTCTCCTATAACCAACAACTTAGAGGAAGCATGGGGTTAGAAATTATTTTCATTTCTACAAAATGAAACAAGGACCCACATATACATAAAATATTTCGGGCCTACTGGCCAGTTGGAGTCTTCTGCAATCGCTTCCATGCTCTTGGCCTAATTTGTGGGCTTAATATTTCTGAAGTGTACCCATCCTTTTCTTTGTCTATCAACATAAATACTCATAGTTGGTTGCAGATGTTATATATCTTATTTTAAATTAATTAAAGGAGGATGGGCAGCATGTACACTGATATTACAAACATATAGTTGCATGATGGCTGAGTCTGTTTTTATAGGAAAAGAATGGCAATATTAGAAACAGGGAACATACAGAAAACTAGGATCTATAAAAGCAACAAGAACAATGAGCTTACATATCATGATTTAATTCATTAGTGAAAATTTAATATAATTTTCAACAAAATAGCACCAGTTGTAAATGTGAAACAAGATAATTAATCAAGGTAATCACCACAGCATCTTTCAGTGAATAGCTATCAGTGAATAATAGGATTAATGGGAAAATACTATTTTTTAAAAAAATACCTTTTACATTTCCTGCTCTTATAATAATGGAGCCCTGATATTCTTAAATCACTTACTGACCTTAGAAAGTATATTCTCAATTTTTTCCCCTGAACTCAGACCATCATATTCCAAGCCAATTGTGTCAAGTACATTTGACGTTGAACTAGCAGATTGGCTGCTTTTGAGTCAAGGTTCTTACTCTTCCAACTTTAGCATGAATTTATATTGCACACAGTCAAGACAGTAATGTCTTTAGGACTGGGACTTAGGCTGAAATGGTCATCTAGGGTAGCAAATTATACTAAGGTATGCAAAGGGGATGCATTATTATGATGGCTGTGGCAGGGGCACAGTGGCCTTATGTCAGCACTTGGGTTGGCTTGGATATGCAGGTAGTGTGTGACCATCTAAAGAGTGAAGTGTGTGACCATCTAACATCAGTCCCTTAAGACCACAGTCCCAGCTGCACCACTGAACCCCATTACAGTACAACTCTATTTCAGTGTTTGACAGTCCATATGTTTGCCTCAAATATTTGCAAGCGCTGCCAGAAATTTTTATCCAAGTGATGGCAAGAATGTTTTATCTTCCATAACAAAGCCATAATCACTATAAAAAGCAATGGTCATCAGATTAAGCTGAGCCTGTTGCCTAATAAGCAGTCTGATGATTTGCCCTGTTCTACAGCTGGTGTGAAGAATCATGTGCTGGTGGCATGATCTTCTCAGGAAACAAAGGCAATAAGATCTACATCAGGAGTGACCAATATTCACCAGCAATGTTGTTCTGTAGGGGTAATATCCTGAATATCAAAGTCACTGACAGAATGTAGCAAGACATCACATTTTCCAAGGTCACATCTTGTTCTGTCACTGAACCATTATGTACAACATAGCAGTGGCAGCCTATGAATTATGACAGAAGTTATGCCCTTACACTATATCCTTTCATATACTGCATATGAAAGGTTTGTGAAATGTTTCTTTATTCACAGGATCAGGAAGGCGAGGAAGCCTAAAATTACATTATACAGATAAAACTAATACAAACTATAAAAGGTAAAGAAGAAACAGTAAAAAGTGTAGAAAAAGGAAAAAAAGAAAAAAAGAAAAAAAAAGGAACTTCCCAGCAAGTATAAACAACTTTAACAACTTATCACCATCTCTTGAAATAAAGCAATCTCTTCACTCTATATTTCACCTCATTCTCTATAAACAAATCTTTAAAGCCTCATCATCCATCCTAATCAGCAAAAGTCCATTAAGGGTTACCAGAAATAACCACATATCTATTATAAACTTAATCTAATAAAACCACTTGAATTCCTTCCTTTTACATTTATATTTATATCCTTTTACATTTATATTGAGAGGGAGAGGAAGTCCCTCTCAGTGAAGTGTGTTCTTTTCTCCTCCTTTCCAAATATTTTAATAGCTTAAATAATATTTAATATTTAAATATTCTTAATATTTTAATATTTAATAGCTTAAATAATATTTTAATAGCTTAAATAATAGCTCCTTTCCAAATATTTTAATAGCTTAAAAAAACACTGGATTGCACAATTTCATTTATTTTTCTTTTTTTGGGTTTTGCTGATAGCAGAATATTGAACTGTGCCAAAGTCCAAATAAGTATTCGTATATTTTGCTGCAAGATTAATTCTAACCAACATCAGCAATTAAATGAAGATCAAATAGTCCAAGACCAAACATAAAAAAAAACAAAGTATAAAGACAGTTAAATTAATTTGTGGAAAAGGTGGAAAATTATTAACAAGGCAAGGCAACTGTTACTTCTGGACAGAAACAAGTAAAGAAAAGCTTTATGTGTTGTGATCTTTTATTATATCAGCACAACACTAGAAGAGGATATGACACTATTCCCAAAGATCGGGTCACCATTTCTCTCAAATACAGTAAGTTCCTTTCCTGGTAAAGACTTGTAAAACCTGTTTTTGCTTTGTTTGTTCATTGTACAATTTTAGGTGATGCCTTTAATGTGAGAACATGCTTCCCAATATCAGAAGGCTGATGTTGCTTCCAGAAATTAATCAGTACAACTTCACCTTTCTGTTAAATAGGTACTGAATGTGCACAGATCACTTGGATAAACACAAATATACAGAACCATCTTGGCTCATGTAACAACTGATTGTGTTTCAGAAGTGGACAACGTATGCATTATGTATGCCAGGGGTTATATTTCTAAATGTATGTCATATCAAGATCTTTGCAATGCAAGAGTTATTCCTATAAATGGGATGGCATACAAATTAATACCTACATGATTTTACTGTTATAAGAATATAAGAAGCTGCATTATGCTACACCAGACTATGTAGCTCAGTATTGTTGACAGTATACTGATTGACAACGGCTTTAAGACATCGAGCGGAGTGGGGGTGTCCACAATGTATTGAACCTAGGGCCATTTCTGTATCTCTATAGAAACCATTAATGTGTTGCTGGCTGATCAGTATCAGTTCAGCAGCTCTGGATGAGAGTTCCTGGCATTCCAGCCCCTTGCAAGAATGTCTCCTTGCCTGGAAGCTCCAAATGAGCTAGGGGAATAGACCAAGAAGGAGCAAAGTGGTGTCTTCAGGAAGTCTCATGATGGCATGAACCACGATGGTGGGGAATGGGTCGTCTTTTCACATGCAAATGTTACGTTAAAAGAAAACAAAGTACAGCTATATCAGGGAAATGGTTGTCTCGTAGATGCTGTTTTTTCTAGTAGATACATACAGTATTCTAGATTTTTTCATTTTATAGACTGCGTTAAAAAAAACAACAGTTGCATTAATTTCCACTAAGGAATTCACTACATTAGGGATCTCTTTCAGTCATTTTCAGTTCTGATCCCAAATTAGGGGTAGAGAAAAAGCAGTCAAAGCTATTTGTGCCTTTAAATGCATCATTCTAAAACTGTGGAGAAACTCTGCAAGGAATACTGTATTTAGCCAAGATCAGTAGGACTACCATCTACTTAAATATACTAAGAAGCAGTTCCAAAACCAACAATAGTAGGTTTCATTTAATGAACTAAGGGTAGGCAAGCAATTTACAGCCTTCAGCCAAATCGCAAATGTCCTCTGCAAGAGATTGGCTCAGACCTCTGGCCAATGATATGTTTCTCTCTCAAAGCCTACTAGGTGGAGAACAAGACAAGAAGAGAAAGAAAAATCAGGATGAGAAAGAGGTAAATGGGTACCAAATCAAGAAAGAGGAAGAGGACACACTCATTTTGGCTTAGGGCTTTACCCACTATCAACATGCAGTTTGAACTGATTTAACAGGGAGCAGTTTTCCACCCAGTCAGCTGATGTAGCAATTGGGTTCCATGTAGATAAAACATTTGAAAGCAAATGGCTTATTAAGAGATGGGCAGGGCTTCCAAGTGAAAAGAGCTGAGACTGAAAATTGTAATCTTTCCCTGGAGTGGCTTAACATGTTTATAGCGACAAAGATGCAAGCATGTCATGTTTATAGTTCTACATTGCTATTCCTCCATTTCTTTTTGAAAAATAAAAATGCCACTCATATGGAGTCAGATGAGACATGTATTGCTGTCATTAGCAGTTTTACTAAGAGTAAGACACAAATAAGGGAAAATGAAACATTCACATTTTTAACCTTCCCTCTCCCCAAAAGCTTTTCTCATGCAAAAAGCATGCAAGATTCAATCAAACACAACTTTAGTGATGCATATCCACTGGTCAAATTCATTTACGACTGTTAGAAGTAACTTTATATTCCATTTGGTGTGAAATATGATGACAATATAACAGCAGGACATTTTAACTACACTGTTCCTCACAACCTGCATTGTTATATCTCTTGGCTTTTGCTTAGTTTGTTGCAGCATTTTCCACAAACAATAAAGTATGTTAAGCTTTACTATAATTAATTCCTCAAACTATTTCCCCCTCATTGTCTTCATGCAATCCAAATCATATAAAATTAGATCCTATTAACTCTTTATACGGCTCCACTAAGATAGATAGAAAGAATACTGAAAAGGCAATACTACAGTTAGTCCTCAAGTTATGACAGTAACTGGGACCAGAATTTCCATTGCTAAGCAATGCAGTCCTAAAGCACAAAGTCATGTGATTGCATCACTTAGCGATGGCAATCCTGGTAGTCCCCATTAACCAAATCCCACCATTCATTAGGCAAGGACCTACCCCGATCCAAGCCATTCCCAGCTGGGTTCCTCCCAGCCCCGAGCCTCAGTAAGGTAAGGGACTGTCTCATCTTCAACTCTCCCCACCCACCTATCTCCCCTTCCATCTCTGCCCTTTTGGCTGCCCTGCACTCCACTACCTCTGCCAGCCCTGTGCTCTGCTCACCCTGCCACCTTGCCCTCCACTCGCCCTGCTGCCCCTGCTGCCCCCAGCTGACTGTTGCTGTCTTCTTCCTCCTGCTGATGATGAGGCACACTCGGTCTGGCCCTTCACGAGACAGCTACTGGCTGTGCCAAGCCTTCTTTCTGAGGCCACGAGCAGCCTTGTCCAAATCGTGTGTGGCTTTATCGTGAGTCTTTAGAAGGCTTCAAAGCATTGCGAGAAGGTTGCACGCAGTTGAGACTTGTCCAAATTACATGTGGCTTTCTTGCAAGGCTTTGAAGCCTTCCAAAGCCTCGTGAGAAAGTCGCACACGGTTTGGACAATCGGCCTCAGGAAGAAGGCCTGGCACGGCCAGCAGCTGCCTCCCTGAGGGCCAGGCCAGGCATGCCTCAACACCAGCAGGAGGAAGAAGACAGCAAGTCAGCTGGGGTGGCAGGGCAGCGGGATGAGCAGAGCCCAGGGCGGCAGGGCCAGCAAAGGTGTCAGAATGCAGGGTAGCCAAAAGGGCAGAGATGGGGGGAGATAGGGGGAGTTAAAGCACCCCTGCAGTCATGAGTGAGGGCAGGCTGCTAAACACCTTCTGATCATGTGACTACAGGGACACTGCAATGGCCATACCTTCAGGGTATGGGCATAACTACCATTCATTCAGCACTGCTGTAACTTCAGTCACTGAACAAATGGCTGTTAAGTGAGGACTACCTGTAAAAGGAGCCAGGGTAAGCTCAAACCGTATTCTCTCCTAATATTCACCAGTGTGTCAACTTCATCTAGGCCAAAACATCCAAGCAGTGGGAAGGTCACAGGATCTCTGTACTAGGTAATTTTTTCAAATTTAGAGATGGATAAGAGTTTTTCATTAATTGGACAACATTCAGCAAGGTCCTAATGGTACTAAAAGCACTCAAGGTATTTTGCTTAACTTAGGAAAATGGAAGTAAAGGGGAGACATGATAGAAACTTATAAAATGATGCAAAATATGGAGAAAGTGATTAGGAAGAAGTTGCTCTCCCTTTACTGAAGTATTACAACCCACGGTCAACTGGTGAGAGAAAAAAGGAAGCTTTTCCTATAGTGTACAGTTAATTTGGAATTTAATGCTAAATGATATAGTGATGTCTGCTATCATTGACAGCCATAAAATGGGATTAGACAAATTCATCAACGATTATTCTTCCAAGGCCATAAATCACAGAGATTCAAATTATCTCCATCTTTAAGAAACCCATTTCATGTGAAGTTATATATAAAAGAAAGCCTTAGCTTCTGCTGTGGACCACCGATGTCATGGACCACCAATGCCAACCACTTAGGGTTGTATTCTGGAGTGTTCTTCCACCTTAGCAACTGGGCTCACACCATCTCCCCAAGTAATCTAAGACTGTAGCCTTGGATACACTGAATACTCCCTGAAGATTGGCTTTGTATAGTAAAGGTGGGCAACTTGAAAATGGCACATGTCTTCCCCAAACCTCAGAAATCACAAAGCTGATTTTCAGTGGCAAACTGCCAAGAAATAGCAGCACAACTTCCTATAATTTTTCAGCAGAAAAAAAGAGAAAAATGCCATCAAAATACTCCAACTCTTCTCCCAAAATGACCCCCCAGTAGTCCCGACCCTGCCTACTTCATTGACATTATCACATTACTGCCCAAACTGCAGTGGCCATCAGATCTTTTTTTTTTTTTAAGAAAATGTGGCCCCCAAATGCCACAAATTGACCTATCAGTGTTGTAAAGTAACACAGAAAATGGTGAGCAAAGAGGCTGGCAGATATATTTCCCATTATAAGTCTTACTTGCTGAGGGACCTCTTATAATCTACAAAATATTCAAGGTTCCCTAAACTCCTTCCAAACCCCCTATATTCCAAAAGATATTAATTCAACCTAGCAAACCGTTTCTAATGTTGTTCTAAAACTGACTAATGAAAGCAAGCACAAGGCTTATGAGAGAATATTTCTTAGGGCATTTGTATTCTGGAGAAAGACAAGATAAACGTTTATTTTACTGGGCGCAGATAGTTTCTGGCCAAAATAGTCGGCTTAAAATCAACACTTTTTCTTTCACCCATGGCCTAACTATAAGGCCTTCAAAAAAAGCCAGCAAAATTTTTATTGTGCTGCCCTTAAGATTTTACTCCTCCTACTTTCTCAATTACTGGTACAATTACATTCTTTGGGTTCTTTTCTCCTTGTGTCAGCCTTGCGAGGTAGTCCAGACCAGAAGCACACCCAGAAGTACTAGCTCTAACTTTATTGTAAGGTTACATTAACAGAATCTTGCGAGTCTGAAAGTACATCTCTCCCCCCTCCCCACCTTTACAGCCCAAGAAACTATGGAGGGTCCTTTCTGAGATGTTTGCCATGCCCCCATTCCTTCTGCGGGCTAAGCTGCCTCTTATCTGACCATTGTCTAGTCAGTGGCTCTTCCTCCTGTCTCCCAAGGTCATTCCCACAAACTCTTACACCTTGTTATTGAACAATTGGGTGCATTTTTTAGTTTGCAGTGATACAGGACAAATTAATTGTGTGCTGTCTCCTTAAATACAGGTCATTTTCCATGTTATTTCTTGCCTCCCTGACACCTGAGATACACTTGAATTAGGAATGCTGCTAAAGAGCTGTACAAAACAGTATTAATAACCCTGGTAAGTTACCAATATCTGCATGAAACCTGACTGAAGGAATCAAGAAATCCTACAAACTACATGGCTTGCCCATTTTCTGCTACATATCACTGTCAGAAAGATGAGAAATGAAGGTTGAGTGTTTGGAGAAATGACTTGAGATAGACCTCAAGTAGGCAGGCAGTCACCAGCTCCCTGTGGCTATGTATCTGGGAGAAGCAGCAGCATCCTCTGTTTTCTTTGCTAAGCAGGCAGTTTGATGAGAAAGAGATGAAGACAAGGAGGATTGATTCCCTCCTCCTAGACTGCTTCTCAGGAAAAACTGCAGTAGCAGAAACCATTATGATGCCCCCTCTCTCACACATAGACCTCTCTACCAAGAAAGGTGTGGCAAAGCTGGCTGTTGGGCACGAACAGTGGAAGGAAACCAGGAAGAATGAAGCTCTTGAGTATTGCATTCTGAGGGCCCAAAATCTCCCTCAGGAAAGCAGATATCATGGGCTGTGAGAATAACCTTGGGAGACAGGAAGAAGAGCCACGGCCAGGGTAACCATCTAACAAGAGGTATCTCAGCCCACAGAAGGAATGGGAGTGGAGAAAGCATCTCAGAAGGAACTCTCCCTAGTTCTCTGGAAAGTAAAAGTGAGGGAGGAGAGAAGTGCTTTCTGATTTGCAGGATTCTGTTACTGTAACCTTGCAAGAAAGGTACTGTTAGTACTCATGGTTTTGGTTTCCTGTCTGGACTACCTTGAAGGGTGGACAGAAGCATACAGGGATTTCAGTTTAAAAACTGATTTTCCGAACTAAGTAGAATGTGATAGACTGAGATTCAAGATTGTATTGCATGCAGTCTAAGGAGGATGGAAGTTGTATTTTTAACATTCTGATTGGCTTTTTAAAAATATAGCTCTCTGTATGACTCAGCTTGAACAATAACACACATTTGCACTCACCAGTTTCCATGGGTTCATCCTACCATCCTATCTCTGGCTCTTGTACATTGCTATAACAAACACTTCTCCATGAGCCTCAAATATTTAACAAGAACTTTCCTGGAGTCATGATGGGTTGGAAAAGGAAAGGGAAATAAGAAAAGGAAAAGGCCCTTATTCCATAAAGACCCTTTGCATTTGCCACAAAATAGCAGAGTTAAAAAAAAAATCTCATGCCACAGACACACATACACCTGCAAAAATAACAGCAGCAACACTACATCATGTGTATCTCTCTAATACAACTGGAGATCATTCCTATCAAATTAAGAGTCCTGGGATGCTTGGAGCTAAGAATATGGACTCAACCACACCTAGAAGGTACAAACTTTATTTCTGCAGTTCTTTCCTTGCCTATAGCAATAGACCCTGGTTCTTCCCTTGCCAGTCCATTGCTAACAGTGGGATGGAGTCTGTTCCCAGGCCATCCTGAAAAACAGGGCAGGTCAACAAATGGCTTTGCCACGAACACCACAACTCCTAACAGCACAGGCCAGGGCCCAGAAATTAATCTGGGCCTGGGTGGACCAGCATCATATCCTGAGAACTTTCAGAGTATGTTAGTAGACCCTTGAACCTACAAATGCCAAAGAACCACATTCTTGCCAGGCAGCTTCCACATCATGATAAAGCAAGCTTAGCAGAGCAAGCAGATTGGTCCTTCTGCCACTGGTTCCATAGAACTACCTTTCACCTTACTGGTTCCAATAACTTGTTTATTTATATATCCTGCTGCAATCCAAATCAACTCTCGACACTTACATGATATACATCATTTTGAAACATTTATGGTAAAAATTAAAGTTAAACATTAAAAACAATTAAAATGAAACCAAACCCCAAAGATCCAATTAATCAGTAAGAAATATAAAAAATATGTCCAAGTCTAAGTAGAACACTCTGCAAAACAGCTGAAAAGCAGCACTGCCTGCCTCAGCTCTCTTTACTTGCCACAAGTGAAAACTAAGAGTACTTTCTCCCAAGATGACCTAACAGGTTCCTCGTTGGAGCAGGTGATCCTGTAGGTCCCCAGGTGTCAAGCCATAAAAGACTACATAGGTCAAAGCCAGCACTTTCAGCTGCACCTGACAGCCAACTGGAAGCCAGTACAAGCCCTGCAGCACTGCTTTCTCCCAGTCAAGTGCCACTTAGTACATGGGGTCCCTACATTCTGGACTATCTCACTGAAACTTCCAAGTGGCCTTTAGTGACAGCCCCATGTACACTGCGTGCACAATTATTAGGCAAGTTGTATTTTTGAGGATGAATTTCATTATTGAACAACTACAGTGCTCTCGGTCAATCCAAAATGTTAATAAACCTCAAACCTGAATACTTAAGAAAGTAAAAGTGAGGTTTTGGCTTTCTTAGGAGCATATCTATGTGTGCACAATTATTGGGCAACTATTGGTGTGCAGAATTATTATGCAACTAAATGAAAAACAAAAATTCCCCCATCTCACTCGTTTATTTTCATCTGTTAAAGTGAGAATAATAAACAAACAACTCAAAATTTACAAATAAACATTTCTGACATTTCAAACAAAAAATCAGTGACCAATATAGCCACCCTTCTTTGCAATAACAGTCGTAAGCCTTCCATTCATGGAGTCTGTCAGTTTCTTGATCTGTTGACGATCAACTTTTTGTGCAGCAGCAACCACAGCCTCCCAGACACTGTTCAGAGAGGTGTACTGTTTTCCTTCACCGTAAATCTCCCATTTGAGAAGGGCACACAAGTTCTTAATAGGGTTTAGGTCAGGTGAGGAAGGGGACCATGTCATTATTCTTTCATCTTTGAGGCCTTTACTGGCTAGCCACACTGTGGAGTACTTCGATACATGCGATGGAGCATTGTCCTGCATAAACATCATGGTCTTCTTGAAAGATGCAGACTTTTTCTTGTACCACTGCTTGAAGAAAGTGTCTTCTAAAAACTGGCAGTAGGTTTGGAAGTTGAGTTTGAGTCCATCTTCAACCCGAAAAGGTCCAACTAGCTCATCTGTAATAATACCAGCCCATACAAGTACCCCACCTCCACCTTGCTGGTGTCTGAGTCGAAGCGGAGCTCTGTGCCCATTACTGATCCAGCCACAGGCCCATACATCTGGTCCGTCAAGAGTCACTCTCATCTTATCAGTCCATAAAACTTTTGAAAAATCTGTCTTCAGATATTTCTTGGTCCAGCCTTGCTGTTTCAACTTATGTGTCTTGTTCAGTGGTGGTCGAGTTTCAGCCTTCCTTACCTTGGCCATGTCTCTGAGCACTGAACACCTTGTACTTCTGGGCACTCCAGGTAGGTTGCAGTTCTGGAATATGACAGCACTGGAGGATAATGGGTTCCTGGTAGCTTCACGTTTGATTCTTCTCAAGTCTTTGGCAGTTAATTTGTGTCTTTTTTTCTCAACACGTTTCTTGCAACCCTGTTGACTAATTGCAACAAAACGTTTGATGGTTCTGTGGTCACGCCCCAATATCTTAGCAATTTCAAGAGTGCTGCATCCCTCTGAAAGACTTTTTACAATTTTTGACTTTTCAGAGTTAGTTAAATCTCTTTTTTGGCCCATTTTGCCTGAGGAAAAGAAGCTGCCTAATAATTATGCACACCTTGATACAGGGTGTTGATCTCCTTAGGCCACACCCTCCCTCATTACACAAATACACATCACCTGATATGCTTATATCCAATAAGCATTCAGGTTTATACAGCTTGGCGGTGGAAAATATGCATAAAAATGATGATATGGTCAAAATACTCACTTGCCTAATAATTGTGCACACAGTGTAGAGCACATTGAGTAGTCCAACTGCGTGGTAATGAGGGCATCAGTTTGTACTTGCTACACACATAGCAGCCATTTCCTTCTCATAGGCTCAAACAAACAAACACTTGTGACTGTGAGGCACAAGGGGAACAAACGTGGGGAAGGAAAATACAATGTTATATGGAGGGTGGGAAAACAGTGGAGGCCTGGGGGGCTTAAAGGATTTTGCCTTCCTGCCTCTCTTTCCTTCTCTCAATTCCTTGTGGACCACAACTAATGCTTTAATAATTGAGAGAAGCTGGAGTACTAATGATAAATATCAAATTGACAGAACCCTCTTGAAATCTTTTCCCCTTACAGTATTGGTTAACAAGATCTGACACAGAAAATTGGGAAAGTGATAACTGAAGTGGAGTTAACATAAAAGAATTATACCAAGTCTTTTAAAAAATTAAATAAAAATATAGGAATGAAAGCCTTAGTTTTGAAATATGTTATAGTGTGATTTTGCTGTCCAAAGAACAGTTCAGAAAAGACAGCATACTATAAACACTTTGCATTGCTTCTTAATCTTTTGCAATAAGGATAAAAGAGAATGTGCTTAGTAAAAGCAGTATGGAAACAGGTCCCTCTAGTGTTTGGTGTCAGGTGTCTGCACTCTCAAGAGACATTTAAGCCTACTGTTACATTTTCTTACTAAATTTACAAAAACACACATTACAGCATAAAAGAGTAATTTGCAGCCTTTCAAAAAAAAGTAAGATATGATATATAATTTGTTTTTATTCTTTTTAAATACCATGATTTAAACTTTTTTTTTTAAGTGACAGTTGAAAAGTAGAGTATCATGGATCAGTTGCCATGTATAAACTCTGATTTTTAGCACAGAATAAAGCAAGACCATTTCAGGATCCACATGGAAGAAATCCACAAGAGTCATCCAGACATTCTACAATTAGGCAAAGATTTAAATTAGTGTTGCATTCCACTAATTTCCAGCCAGTGGACAAATACTTATCAAATAATGATCAGTGATTCTTCCTTAAGTAAAAAAATGTCTATTTCTGTATACAGATGTGACTAGCATGCCAGTAAAACAAATCTGAGCTTTTCCTACAAAAGTCCCAGTGTTGATTTTGCCCAGGGAATAACACTCTGAAAAGCCATAGTGCTGTTATGGTTTACCCGATTCATCCATCTGAGTTCCTACCTACATAGAACTTTTTCTGAAGCAATGCAAACCAGCTGAGACAGCAAATTTCATGGGGACACTACTTTCCTGCCTCCTTTTTTATATAGTATTAAAAAAACAAAACAGGATCTTATGGGTACAGAAAATGCATTTTCCTAGACACACCAATCTCTTCAGTCCCAAATGGCCAGGCTCTTGTTGACAGCTGGCACCATCAAGAACTGTACAGTTCAGAATATGGTTTATATCCATTTTCTGCAACCAGAAAACACAGTTTATTTTCTTTATAAGCGAAACTTTCAGTAATATCTTGTCAGAAATAACATTGAATCTCCAAGATCATATACATTTGGGTGAGAGCCTGCAGTGGCTCTCTTTGAACATCCATTTTCATATCTGAAGGCCAGTCTGAAGTAAGAATATAAAGCTTTTTTTTGGGGGGGGGGAGAGGGAATAAGTACAAAGGGGTTTTTTTGGGGGGGGGAGGGAACATTAAAGCCCCAAAACACTGGCTAGTGAAGCAAAGAGGTTCCAAGGAGCTATTTTTTTCCCAGGAAAGAGTTAACCCCCTCCATTCCAGCTGAGATTCTAATGATTATAAAGACAGCTATCTGCATTTTTTAAACATGCTTGTTGTTGTCAGGTCTAGTCTGGGCTTGAATGTGATCTGAATTCAATTTAACCATGCCCTTGAATGAGAAAGGAGAAGAAAGGAAAGGGCTTTTAGTGTATCGCTTGATTTAATTACTCCAAAATTTTACACAGAATAACAGGTTCTGATTACCCAACAATATCATTTACTGGCACAACAAAAAATAGTTAAAATTGATGTCTCACAGGTAAAAATACAAAACTGATTAAGGAAATTGCTTTTAGTGTTGTTGGCAACTGAATGGTTATGTGTAAGTCTAAGACTATTATCCCCAAATAATGTCTATACAATTGTGGGATTTTACTGTATTTAGCTATTTATTATATCAGCCAACCTGATCTCTTCCAGATATGTTGAAACCACAACTTCCAGAATTCTGTGGTCCCAAGTAATGTGGAGAGCACTTAGTTAGAGGAGGCAGGATTGTCTAACGATTATTTGCAAAATAACATCTTCTTTTAATCTCCTGAAACAGTTGCAAATTACATTGGATGGAGCTACACTCCATGCTATACCATGACCCAAGGTTTTACAAAGCACAGTGGCTAGATTCACACTATGTTTAATATGGCTTGTGTGAGCCAGGGTAAAATATGTGAGCCCCTGGGATGCCTACCTTCTCTGAATCCTAAGAATCATGCTGGAATTTAGTTCATTCAGGAGTGAGTTAAACCTCATTCAACAGGACTTCCAGACAAAGAGTATAACAGCTTTAAACATGAAAATTAATGGAATTTAATACCAAGTATTTTTACATTTAAGTTTTTGGTGCTAAGATGTAAGCCACTAACAGTGACTTTAATGGAAAGAAGAATGGAAATGTTAGATGTAAAAGGTTGTGTTTTTTAAATTCAGACTGTAATATAAATAGCTCAAGGACACAAATAATCCATGTTTGGTTTTTTGCATAACACAATTAAGTTAATTGCATAAACACAGCACTCCTCTTAGGGTTCTGCCATTTGACTGCATGCAAGATGTGGAGCAGTCTAGATATATATACTAATAATAGGTTCTTTGTGGTGAGTAGGAACTTATTAAAGCATTTCTCTTGTTTCTGCTATCATTATGTGGTCTAAAGTGGCATAGGAAGTGAGCGAACTGCTTACTGATTCTTTTTCTTTTTGACTAGCCTTGTACTGCAACTTTCCAATAAAAATTCAGTTCCAATACCATCGTACCTACACTTGAGATGATCACAAACACACAAAAAACTATTATAATTAGGATAGCCACCACAGACCTACAACTATAACTTTGAAGTATGTTTACCTATATTACAATCCGTCAGGAAAGAATGGTCTATGATTTTTAGGGATCCACTGCAAAATGTTGCTTGTAGATTGCCAATAAGCTAAACCGTTTCATTCTATACTTCGGTGTAGAATATGTGCTAGTTCCCAAACTCTATGGCTAAGCAAACAATATTAACCCACAATTTGCTTTTCCATGGCTTTTATATAAGCCACAATTACTAGGTTTATACATTGCACTCAGCCACAAACCATTGTTTACAACATGTAACAGGATCAAATACAGTAGTTTACTGTATGCTGAGATCAAAAGAGTGCCTACCCACACACCAGCTTACAAAAGGCTCCGGCTATAGAACCCAAGTCTAACCACCTTGTAAACCCAGGAATAGATATTGAGGTCCATGATAAGTGGAGAAGGAAATGCTTTAGAACAGTGTTTCTCAACCTTGGCAGCTTGAAGATGTGTGGACTGGCTGAGGAATTCTGGGAGTTGAAGTCCACACATCTTCAAGTTGCCAAGGTTGCAAAACATTGCTTTAAAGGACTGCAGTGATGCCAGATGGATATTAAATCTTACTGAGATTTACCTGAAGTCCTCCAAAACATACAGTCATTGCTGTCATGCAAGACCCAAAGATACTTTTATGGAACATAAATATTGGTACCCTGCAACAGTTCTTTGCAGGGACTGTATTCTAACGAGGTAATTCATATGATGAGTGAAACTGTATTAACAAAACCACATTATTGTTCCATCTAATCCAAAGTAGGCCTGTAGCTGAGAAGGGGAAAACTAGGAGGGCCCCCCTCTTCCGTAAACTTTTTTTCTGGCTCCCCTATATGTCAAATTCGGTTTAAAAAAAACAAGTTCATCCTTATGTTTTTGGACCCTCCACCTGAGCTTTCAAGCTACCTACAGACCTGGCTCTTCAATTGTCAAAGACCCTCTACTGGCATTTTGCCACTCCTGCCACCTGACTTTTAACCAGAAATACAGGAAGTTTAACTCCACAGACCTGTATAGGAGAAGAAAAGTTGGGTCTCCAGATGGGAGGCATTTTGGCACAGTGGCACAAATGCTGTGGCTTCCTCGGGCAGCATCTTGGGAGTATTAGTCCCATACCATGGCCAATACAATACAGTTATCAATACCACTTAAACAAACCTACACACCTTCAAAAACTCTTTGAAATATTGAAGCAAGTAGCCAATAAACTTACAGCTTAATCACCCAACAGAAGCACTTATTTTAGGAGTCCCTTTTCAAGATGGTTTCATTTCTTTGTCTAAAAATGCCTCAGAAGAAACAGAACTTCAGCAGAATAAAAGTTGCTCTTAATTCTCAGTCCACTGATTCAAATTTTTCCCACTCTGTAGAGTGTTCCACTGTGCAAGTAGAACCTTATAGTGGGAGTGCAAGATAATAGCAACTGTAACTCACAATATCCCACAAAGATGGATGCAGTTTAATCTCAGCAAAATAATGATACAAGAAGTACATTTACTTGGGATTTAGCCATTCGTTTTTTCTTTCCTTTTTCTTTTTAAAATCAAGCTAATTTCCATACCTACCAGGCGGCTGTCTCGTGGCCATTTATACAGACTCTCACCTCTTTAGGTCCAGTTTTTATTCACTGGGAAGAACCCCACCCCCACCCCCAATGCTGCTTTATTCTTCAAGCTGATTCACAGGCTTTTTAATATTAGTACAAGCACTCAGGCAAAAGATTGCCTACAGTCCCTTGGCATATTAACATTTCTGCACAAATGGTAGCAAATCTGGAAATAAGGTTTTGGAGATGAGGAGTCAAAAATCAAAGCCTATGAGGAAGATTTTGTGGTACCAATCAGTTAACTGGTCCCCAGAGTTTTAGCTGAAATACAAAAGAATCCACACATTTGTCTTTTCTTAGGTTTACATTCTTACATGCTAAGACTCTATGCTAGGGCGGGGAGAGAGAACTATGCAGTCCTGCAATGCTACAAACTCCACCCAGTTTCATCACTTTCTACCCTTATTGGATCTGGCTCCACCAATCAGTGACTCTGGCTTCACTGACACTGGATGGGCCCCTGGCTGATAGTTCCTCATGTTTTCCCATTCACTGGAAAAACACGTCCTGCCCGCAGGCATTAGGAAGGGAGATGTTTTCCTTTATCTGTAAAGGATAACATATATTTCCTTTACATGTAAGCTTACACTCTGAATGGGAATGAACAACATTTTCCTATTGAAAGCTGCATTCCTGCTGGAGTAATCCGATGGAAGCCAAGTCATGTGCCAATGGTAACCGGTGAGCAGAAATGACCAGAAGCCAAAGCCAGAACCAGTATTGGATGGGACCATCCTCTTTCTCTCTCTTCCCACAATCCCCTTCCTCCCTCACACCATCTTTCCTTCCTCATAGAAACAGGCTGTGGGAAAGAGGCAGAGCATTCTTTTCAGAGATCAAATTATTGTAAAGAGTTTTGGGAATCTGGCAAGGAGTTGTCTTTTGTTCATGAATTGCCAGTGAATGGTGTCCCCTCAACCAGAGATTCTTCCTCTCTCCTAATGGGGCTTTAAAAAAAAAACAACCTTTTGAAGCAGGGGGAAATAGATAGATCATTTGCTTCCATTCATCTTATGCTCGTCAGCTTCCAGGTGAACAGCCCCATTCTTTTGCCTCACAGGAACAACCACCTTCCCTACTTCCAAGCAAAGATGGTTTCCATCATCATCTGAGCAAACTCCAGTTTTACAATCCCGCTTCCTTCCTTCTTGTCCTACTGTCTAGCAACTGGCACGTAGAATCATAGAATTGGAGAAGGACTAGTACAACTTCCTACTCAGTGCAGGAATCTAAATTAAAATATTTCAGAGAAATGGCTGTCTAGCCTTCTGTAGATACTTGCCAACTGCCATCATAGTTCCCACTTCTTTGTTTTGGAAGAAGCTGCAGCTTAGAAGTTAGTGACCATAGGATGCCATAAAAGAAGTCTAAGATCAAGGGCATGGAATGCTTATATAATGGATTGTACGATGAGGACTCCCTAGCCCATGACCTGGATGTTGTCCTCATGGTCTCCCATCCAATTTATCATTCTCCTCACCTATCCTTTTTCCACTGATCCAGTCCCCAATCCCCTAATGTTATGGAAAAATACAGAAAAGTATATGCCTTGTTTATACATATACCATACAAATATTCAATGTATGATAACAATATTCATGAGAGTTAACAAGCAGTCCAGTTAAAATTTCCAAAACCTATCTGGCCACCTAATAAAAGACCATTTTAATGCAAGGGGTTTTGGATTAAAGATTCTGTAGCAGGGCCGATGATGGTGCTCCTTAAGTGTTGGTAATGTGAGAATACTGAAAACAGGCTGTCCTTTAGTGATTCCTGGTGATCTTATATTTTAATTGTGAGCTCATTTTCTGTGTGTGGATTCTTGGGCACCTAAAAGGGTATAACCCACACATAAGGAGGAAATAGTATCACTTGGCTTGGGGGAGCACAACTGTTTTCAAAAGTACAAAACAGCTATAATGAATAAATTCTAAACTGGGGTGGAGAGAAACTGAACATGTGCAGAACTGAGTATAGCAAACTGCCAGGAGAAAAAATAAATGGAATGAAGCCTTCTGGATGAGGGCATGGCTCTTGAATAGGGGCTTCCCCATATGGGGCACTGCGATTATTAAAGTTTTCTTGCACATTTACATTCATTGTCTCTAAAGACAATAGAACCTGCAGGCAGAGCACAGCCGTCGATCTTAACTATAGATATGTTCATATGTTGAATTAGAATCCACTCGGGAACTTTGTGGCAGCCACTGAAGAAGTCTGATTAAGGGCAATAGGTTTCCAGCCAGCCTTTTATTGGAAAAGGAGATTAGAAGAACAGCCATGCCAATTTCTACTAAGAGCTTTCTTCAAAATAGCATTTTAATGACAATATTATTCAAACACCAAAGACAGGCACTAGGATGTTTCTTTTTAAATAGTTGGCAATAACTAAATGGCATGTCCATCTAACAACAATGAAATAATCTGAGGAAATATAACCCACTTGCCATTGTTGAATTAATGACTAATTATATTTTCCCTCTGCCACCATATAAAACCTTTCACTTGGGAAGATGATTGTGGAGACTAATACTGTGAATTTTAAAAGGACATGTAAGGAGTTGCTAACATTATTGGTTATGGTTTGCAAGGAGAACAATCAAAAGTCCATTTTTCCAACAAAGTAACTTTTTTAATCACGGCAAAGCATTTCTGGAAGTTATTAAAGTAGTACATCTGCTTGATTACCCCATTGTTGAATACTTTCCAGCAAATTCAGAAGCAGCATGCCTTCCCTATTTAGATCCCAGCCCTGATTCTCTTTCATCAATACCTGAGCCAAGAACCCAGATTCATTCATGTAGCAGCAATTAATCAGACAGGAAGGATGGAAACTAGTTCAGGTGAAGGCAGAGGGCTACTGTACCTTTAAAAGTTGGTGGAAGGGGAATTTGAACAGCTTATCATTCAGGATTGGAAGAATCTTGAGCTGCTTTTTAAAAAATTCTATATAGTAGATAAAAGTACAGTACAGCATCCTCATTCCCTTCTTAACACTTTCCATCCAGTTACCAGAAGCTCTGTAAGACACTACATTTGCAATAAACTATTGACTATGGGAAGGGAAATAGGAAGGTGGGAGATAAACCATCTTAATTAGCAGTGCTTAAAAACAGACCTATGCAGAGAGACAGCCACACCTAACTGTATAAATCAAGCTGAGAATTGGTATAGTTTGATTTCTTCAGGGCTTTTAAACTAGGTTTCAATAGATCAAGCATTGTAGATCATCCTCTATGCCACATAATTGAGAGGGAGGAAATGCCTTCCCAAATTTGAGAACAAGGTCCCTTTTTCATCATTCCAATCTTCTCATCTCCTAGTTCTGCTTCCAAAGATAAAATGCAGAGGTGTAATTGATTGTGTTTTTTAAAACTATTTTTTAACATCACTAGACACTAACTTAATCCAGTGCCAATAATTCTTTTGGTCAGAGCTACCTAATTTTTTTCTGGAGCCCACCTGGAGTGTCTGAATAACTTCACATCTCCAAATCAATATTCTCCCCAGGACAAATAAATATGACTTCTAATATGGTCTGGATTCTGTGATTTTCATTTGAAATCTGCAAGCTTCTCCATGCATAAGAATGGCTTACTTGGGTGAATAAAGATAGAAAAAGGCAGAAAGGCCAGCAAGAGATTAATATTAGTTCATCAAGATCATACATTCTTGGTATTCATCTTCAAGAGTATTCTAAGCTCCTCTAATACTGCGGTATAAGACTGACATAAAGTGTTTAAATGACATAAAGTGTTTAAATGACATAGAGCAAATCAAGAAATCGTGTTGGTTATACTGAATCAAGGAGTGGGGGGAGAAATAGGACATCACCAGATTGTTTTGAGTCCTGCACTTTTTAATGAAATTGCGTTTAGCTATGATTCTGGACAGCATTCCAGATAGTTTCCATCTGTAAGAGATGCGAAGTCTGGAAGGAAGCTCACAGACCTGAAAGAGGGTCTCCCCCACCTCGCCGCCCCCCCTCCCCGCTTTTCTCTTCCTCTCCGAGGATCTCACCACAGCCTCTGCAAAGAAGACTTCCCAGGTCTGCATAGCGCCAAAACCTCGGTGGGAAGGGAGGGGGCAGCCCTTGAGAAAGCGGGTGGGGAAAGTGGAAAGGCTAGGGAAACGGGAAGAGGTCCCCGAGGAAAAGGGGGCGCCAAGAACCCGCTCCCCCGCTGCAACGAGGCTGTGTTCGCAGCCCATCCCAACGGCTGTTCCGGGGCACAAAAACCGATTCGGATGGTTTTGGTTTCCAGCCCAACCCGGAGCCATAAGCCTGCACGGGAGGCACCTGCAAGCCGCCCCCGTCCTCGGTTCAGCTACGTTTCGCGGGCTTCTCCCTCCAAGGCGTCTCGGGCACTTTCTTCTGCAGGACTTTGAGGCGACGCCTGGCTCTGGGAAGCCTCCCCAGCCAAAGGCATCACTTCAGCCCAAAGCTCGCCGCGTCCCCACCCCGCTCGGAGCCAGGCTCGCCCAGCCTCTCCCCTCCGAATCGCCCGGCAGAGCCCAAGAGGGCAGCCCCGCATTGGAAGAGCCGCCCCCCCTTTCTGGTTCCGCTCCGTGGGTCCTCGCTCCCCCACGCCGGGCCGCCCTCGCACCACCGCCTGCTTCCTCCTTACCGTTGGATCTCCGCACAATATTCTCCAGGAAGGTGTTCTGGGGAGCCACCAGCCCTCTCCTTCCCCCAGCCATAGTCAAGCGCGCTGGCTCTACCGGGGCCGGCGAAGCTAAGCGCAGCCTCTTCACTCTTCTTCCCGCTCAGCGCTCCTCATGGTCCCCACCGGGAAAGGCGGGCGGCTTTGCAGCATCAGCTCCTCTCGCTCGCCCAGCAGTCAGCAACCCTCCCTTGCGCTGCATTCTTGCCGCTCCGCGCCACCGGGCCTGGACCTGTCCGGCAGCGCCCTCTGCTGTTTCGCGGCCACCCCGCCGAATGTGCTTGCGCTGGACCGGAGCGGCGGAGGGCCGCCCTGCTTAGTGGCCGGTGGGATGCTGTGGGGAAAAGACTGAGGCTCCTTCGCAAAGCCCGTGGGCGGCAGCGCCCTCCTTTGGATGTCGAAATCCAAGGCACACGAGAGCTGCGGAACGGGAGTGGAGGCGTGGGCTGTGCTATTGCTGCCCTTCCAGGCTGATCTCCTGCTCCATGCATTGGTACCCCGTGTTTACTTCAGAACAAGTCTCCCCAACAACAGTTGAACTTACTTCCAGTATCCCTTGGATTTGGACAGTGCTAGCCCAAGACATAAGTGCCCACATTCGAATTAAGCACAAAGGCCTACCCTTTAAAATACCCTTGAACGTGTGGTTTCCACTCCAAATCCCTCCATCCTCCCTTCTGCAGATCTTGTAATGCTGAGAATGTGTGAGGAACATCAGGACTCAATTGGCTCACTTCTCTGACTGACAGGAGTATGCTGAAAAGTTATCTAAGCAAGGATCCATTCTCTGAACTACCACAGATCCCAAAGTGGCCAAAGTCTCCTTCACCATCATTCCACGTGAAAGGGAAATAAAATAAATTGCTAGCACCCCATTCCTAATCCAAATGTTGGGCATTAGTCTTCATTGTTTGAAGATCAGAAAAACAACAAGCTGTTCTCTTGCATTTAAAATCCTCTTGCAACCCACTGCTCTGCTTCCTCCTTAAGACCTCCTTAGCTCAAAGTGGTATTTTCATGAACCTTTTAGGAGCTGCCAACAGCTACCACAAGGGGAGCTGTGCCAAATCCAAGGCACCTTTTTGCCCTTTGGACTGGAATATTGCACTCCTCTAATTCTGGCCACCAAGGAAGCCAGTCACTTGCAAGGTCTGCAGATTTCCAGATTTACAAAAGAAGGCATCAGCTTTGGTCTCCTTTCAGATAGTGAGACAGAATCGGGGGGGGGGGGGCAGTGAGGTTGTGGGAACGCTGGTTCAGAACTGGGACAAGGAACCTGTGTGAACACATCTTTTATCTGCTGTAATAACCATCATGACATGATGTTTCCTAAAGCAGATGGCTTCCATTAACTGCATAGCTAGGTCCTAGATTTGGCTTCTCCCACAGGCGCAAAGCAAATAATGGATAATTAAGCAGGTAGTCCTTGCTTAATGACTGTTTGTTTAACAATGGTTTGGAATTACAGTGGCCTTGGGAAAAGCGCTCTACCACCTATACTTATGGCCATTGCAAACCGTTGCACCCCCCCCCCACAGTCACGTGATCACAATTTGCAACCTTTTTTACAACAGTCGTTAAGTGACTCATTGCGATCATTAAGCGAATCACACTAAGTCGTTAAGCAAAGCACATGGTTGTTAAGTGAATTCTGGCAAAAAATGTCCATTGGGGAAGCTGGATTCGCTTGATGACCACATGATTCACTTAACGACCATGTGATTCCCTTAACAACTGTTGTAAAAAAGGTCATAAAATCAGCTCCGGTCACATGACAATTTGCTTAACGACCAAATCACTTAGCGACCTAAATTCCCTATTGTGGTCGGATAGTGAGGACTACCTGTACATCAAAGCCTACATTGAAAGGTCAACTGAACATGAAACAAATCTCTCTCTAAGAACAAATCACTTCCAAAACTGGGTTGGACCAAAGGCCCAAGTCCAGCATTCTGTTGCCACAGGGGCCAACCAGATACTTCTGAGAAGTCTGCAAGCTGGGGACAGGTGCATCCCAGTTCCTGTTCCTTGGCAATTGATGGTCCTGGGAAGCAAACTGTCTCTGACAGTACAAGTCATATAGAATAGTTATGACTAGCAGGGCTGTGCAGTGCTGCAAATCTGAAGGGGGAAGTTGGCTGGGAGCATCTGTCAGCAACTCTTTTAATCAAACACATCTTTCTCCAGTATTGTGTGGCAGCAAAAGTGCAGCTGCTTTAAGGTGTTGTTTACAGATGCTGTGTGCACACCCACATGCACCTCAAATCACCTTTTCCTCTTCAAAACTGAAGCACTGCCTAGACTTAGTGGCGGCTAGTAATTGATAGGTGTATCCCCCATGGATTTGTCTAATATTTTTTAAGCTGTTCCGGATGGTAGCCATAGTAATGTATTATTATAGCAAGTTGCACATTTTGAACAGTGAACTCCAGCTGCCAGGGCCAGTGCATGCCTCCTGAGAAATATGTCAGCATATCTGACGATACACTGTATAAGGGGGGAAATTTCTTGTAAGTGGCAATAAACCCCGAAGGCAGCCTAATAAAGACTGAGCAGTAATATTAAGAGTGTGTTGGTAAAGAAAGTAGGAAAGCACATGGTAGGGACTGGAATGGGATGGACTATCCTGAAAGGAGCCGTGACTTCCTATTCAGGCTTGACCCTAAATAGGGCCACTTCAGCCAAATATTTTCTTGTAGGTCCCACCTACAAAATATAACATTAAAAAAAGAAAATGTTACACTAATATTTGATAGAATAGCTTCATGTCACAATAAAAAATGTTTTGCACAGACTTAAAAACATGATGATATTGGCTCTATTTAAAAATATATATATCTTTGTTCCACTCAGAGGAAAAAAAAAAGGTCTCAGAAATGCTCACAGAGATTTGCCTCCTAACTAAAAATTAGACCTGTAATTCAAGACTCTTTTCTGCTCTTCTCTCCTATTAGTCAATGGGGGACAATTAAATAGTCCCATTCATTGTAAGTGCATCACAAAAAACTGGTTTACATGACAGTGAAGCTTGTGGTGGTTAAGCATAGTGTGTCATCCAAATCTAAACCATGGCCAAGTTTATGGTTAATGTGGACAACCTTATCCATAGTCAGAAGTCTTACTTTAACCATGGCCCCAGGTGTGAACCAAACCCAGATGATCCAGTTCTTATAGTTTTTAAACATAAATGCAAAGGTTTGTGAGTTCAGTTCCTGGTAGAGGAATAGCATCTGGCTACCCATGTCTGAGGAGTCCCAATAAGAACAAAACTGGTCACATGTCTCCTGGTGGCCAGTGTAACAAAGCATAAGTCTGAGAGTATCTGTTGTTTTTTATTCCACACAATGTGATGAGAAGTCTTTGTTGAGACAAAGAGGGCAAGAGAAGAATTAGTCTTCCCCATCACTCATGCAGTACCTCTGAGCTTGGCTGAGGTGTCACATACCTGGATTTCACAGTAGGCAAACAATCAAGCAGAAAACAATACCCTAATCAAGGAACTATCAAGGAGAAAACCACACCCCCACCAACACTGGCAGGGCAAGCTTCTGTATATAAACAGGGAGCAAACCCCACACTCGCTACCACTGATGATGTTACCTAGTCAGGTAATGAAATGTCTGCAAGCAAACAACCAAGCTCAGAGAGCACCGAGGACTCCACAGTTCAACCCTGAGCTACAGATATTTTCTTCTATAAAGACCAAAACTAATATAATCAGCCAACCACTGCAAATATTCCTGGGATAAGGTCAGGGAAAAGGAGGCTTAAAAAGCACAGCCAGGAGGCTTCCGGGGAAGTAATGGCGGATTGAAGACAGCTCTTTTTTTTGTGGAAGTGACAGCTGCAGCAGTTAAGGGGAGCCAACAAAGGATCTGGCTCTTCGGAACCATCTCCAGCAAAGGAGATGATTGGATTACCCGCAAGTACTCCCTGTGAAGAGATCACGAATTAGCAATCTCTAGCAGGTTGAGCACTCTGGGAGTCATGGGAAACTTTGAGCCCAAGCTGTGGCTCAGGGCCTTCAAAAGCACACTAGATTCACATACACTTCCTCATTTAACTGACAAAGAAAAGTATCCATTAACAGTTTATTTGGAATTAAAAACCTTCTGAAAGGCAAGCTGCTGCATACCAGGAGAATTTCCTTCTACCCTTGAAGAAAGAAGATTTAAGTAAGTTTAAAGATTAAAAAGGCGGGGGGAAACCTTTAATTTTTGAAACAGCAAAAGGGAGTTTAGAATCTTGACTGTGGACAGTTAAGGGGCCAGATGGATTTGAAAGAATAGTTTTTATAGACTGTTTTAAATTTTATAAAAATACAGCTGAAGATTTTGAAATTAACTGTAAGAAACCTTAATGTGGGAAAGTTTTGACTCTGAACCAAAACGAAAGATAAGACGTGGGTTTGAAGGTTAACTAGAGGGAACCAGACAACAATTAAGGAGAAGATACTTACTAACATAATGGAGGAACATTATCTTACTATAGAAGAATGTAAGTCAGTTTGGGAACAATGTATTCAGGACTTATTTTTAAAACTTTTTGATACTCCTAAAGTGGACTTAACAGAGGTTATAGAAGAGGAAAAGATTTTATTGGATAAAACAGAGGCTGAGGATGATTTGAACAGGGATCTTAAAATGGACTTTAAAAAACTGTCAGACTATAAAAGAGATATGGAAAACACAGAAGAAGATGTTGTGGATTTGAAAAGGGACTTAAAAATGTTTGACTATAAGAGTGTCATGGAGAAAGAAGCTGCATGGGCCTGCAAGTTATGCTAGATGATGTTTTAACAGTTAAAGGGGATATTCAGATTATAAATCAGAAGAATGACTTTGAGAGCCATCTTATTTTGGATCCACAGAGGGGAAGTATGAAAACAGACAGGGAGAAAATGATAAGAGATTATTATGTGGGACTTTATTTGAAGAAGCAACTGAAGATCAAGCCTCTTAAAAAGAAGAAAAAGGAATTCATAGTGGACTTATTTGATCAGGGTTAAATTGTATAAGTTGTGATTCTGGGTTGTTACTATTGGGATCTTTTATTATGTCCAGGATTGTATGATGAAGATTTAAAGATTTTTTTTCATATGGGGATAAACGTTCTATGTTCTATTTGTTAGAGAAAGTTATAGGTTTGAAGGTAAAAGGGACCTATTTGGTTTAGTCATACACACACACACACACACACACATACACACACAAACATATGCCTATGGGGATAAATCTTTTATGTTTTACTTATTAGAGAAAGTTATAGTTAAAATGCATCATGAATTTATTTAAGGTTAAAATATATAGGTTATTATTACTGGTACTCTTACTGCTTTTGCTGTGTAAGATTGATGAATTTTTCATAATTATATAAATATATATATATATATGTATTTAAAATATTTATATATTTTATATATATAAATATATATATATATATATACACAATATATAATTTTATAATTATTAAGGGATCACAAATGGGAAGAAGAGGGTTTTTTTGTAATAATAGAGAAGGTCTTAAGTTACTGTAAATGTTTATACTTGTTTAGAGGGAGGGGGAAGTCACCTTTTATATGTCTTTCTCTTTTTCTCTCTTTTTTCTTTTTTTATTGTATATCTTTTTTAGTTCTCTATTAACTAGCCTTTATCTTTGTAAAATTTTAACAAAATATTATATAAAAAAGTGCAACTAGTAGCAGTTTCTCATATGGAATGGGGCTCACAACCTGCTCACAATATGGCTAACACTAGAAATAACTCTTATCCTGGTTCAACAAATCAGGCATCCAGGATTGAACTAACAACAACTACCCATTTTTAGAAAGGATTAAACTGTTGCTGTTTCTGATAGCCCATATAGTCAATAATCTACAAAATCATAATACTTGAAAAGAGCCACTTAGATATAATGCTAAACCATAATTAATCTGTGTAAAAGTAAGCCCCCTTCATCCAGCAGAGTCGCTCTGCAGCGAGATGGGCAGTGACAAATTTGAAATATAAATAAATAAATAAGACATATAAAAATTGGACATTTCCAACTATGTAAATTGTGATAAATCCTAGCTGAAATAAATTTATTTTAAATAACCATGCTATAGTAGACTTAACCTTGTTTCAGCTGATTATAGGTCAACTCAAATATAGTTTGACTGAGTTTGGATGTAAATGTAAATTGCAAGCAAAAGCTTCTAAACTTAGTGATAAAGTGTAGGTGTTGTTTGATATTGTAGCAGTGTCTAAGTAGCCCAATAAGTGAAGTTCTACATGGATGCTATTATTGAACATGACCTGATCTCCTGCTTCATATAATTGTACTCTGACCACTTACATTATGCCACTTTGTCTCCAAACTACCCTGTATACTTTCAACATTTGATTATATCTCCTATCTCAGTAGATTCATTCCTCAGGATCCCAGCAACTTTCCTTTTCAGCTTCACACAGATTACCTTCTCCTATGCCCGACTCATTCCAACCTCACAGTAAACACTGCTTGGAATTAATCATGTTCTCTTTTCTCCTTTTGTACTCTTCAGTTTATCTGCACCTTTTAAACCATGGCTGAAAATTTACATAGACTTGATGGCCACTTCAGGTTTAGTGTGACATATTGGGGACAGCTCTCTAAAATGTAGGTGGGGACAGGGCCTATTGGGGTCAGGAATTTAAGATTAAAATGTTACCTTAAACCTCTGCAAGACATAGGGCACTCATTTTCTCCTTAAAGCCTCCAACCCTCCACCTTCCACATTTTGCTTCCCACCTATAAGAGGTTGTGGGAGTCATAAAAGGGATGTTGAAGAACCATACTTCTTGCATCCTATTTATCATTTTTCTAGGTAAATATCCTCTGCAAAGAGATTAATTAATGTAACTGCATTTTAAATATTCATATTATAGCAATACTTGTTGATGTTATTGTAACCGATCTGCCTGGACCTCATGCCAAACTGCCAGTCTTTATCCCTATGCAGGAGAGATGCTCTGGATCATAACTTAGATACCAGAACCCCTCCTTCTGCTAGAGACAGAAAAGCAATGGCTATTATAAAACAAAGGGACAAAGCTCCATTGAAGTCTGTGGATGCTAGGAAACACAAGAGATTATTGTTGTTTCCAGCATCTCTGATTAAAATTTGGCATTTCCAGGAATCTGGAGGAAATCCAGGTAAATGAAGCAGAGAAGCCCTTTGCTATTTCTGTAGAAATAGATAAAACATTTAGTACTAAATGTACTAAAATTAGTTTAAATGTACTGAAATTAATTTATATTTTTGTGTTCTACTAAAGCTTCTATAGTTATAGAACTGGGTTTTAAACTTCAGCTTTCATCCATCCTTCAGGCTGCCTGCATGAAGTTACAATATTTCTGTAGCATTTTATAACCTGCAGTGTGAATGTGAAATCTGTGCAGTATCTTCTGCCAGATTTAGATTGATAAATATCTATTTGTAGTAGACCAGAGCCATCTTGTGGTCTATCCAGAGCATTACATTTTATTTTGGATTTTCTTTTTCTTTTAATTGATTTGCAGAAATTGGTCATAATCCAGGCAATTCTGTAATTTATCTCTTTCAGTGTCAAATGTTTGCCTGCTAACATTTAAAGTGAAAAATGAGGATTACATTTTGCACTTTATTTTTTGAAATAAAGTTCTATTTTGTTTATCTCTTGTGAGATTGGTAGGGAAGGTCTGAATCCACTAGACCATGTGTTTATGCTATGTAGTCAAGAGGTCACATTATAAAATGTTTGCCATTTTAATCATCAGAAAGCAAGACCCTTATCTCTGTCACACACTGGAATTAGATGGTAGACACTAGATGAGTCACCCCCTTGAAGATATGTGAGACTTATGAGAGAGTTTTGGGACCTCCAGTCTTCCATCCTATTGCTCAAGCCATCTGTTATACTTTTATAATGCTAGTTCAAAGATCACAAAAATCTGCAAACTTTTGACATATCAGGATCTGTTGATTGTACTGAAGACATTATGTCTTCATAGTATGAATTAAAGTGAAATGTGGGAAGAAAAATTATAGTCATTTGAATGAAATTCTTCCTGGTGGTTTGATGTTGCAGGTTGCAATGTTGCATCGCTTAGTTTTCAATAAAATATAATCACTCTAGGAAATACATTTAATGTAATACAGAAGCATCAGCATTAAGAAATAACCCACATCAGATCAACAATGATAAAATACTAATCATCAAAATGATTATGACTTAGATCAACTTCCCAGTGAGGAAAGTCTGTATTGTTTGCAGCTTTTTCATTTTGAAAGTTGATGAGCAAGAGGAAATCTGTTAGAAGTTCCAGAGATTTGGCCTTCCCAAGAGACAAACTGAAGTGGCCACTGCAGATGTCTGACTATGGGAAGGAGTGTCACTAGGACCTAGAATGTAGAGAACTGTGTCTGATGCAGGTGTATTTATATTCTCTCTGTTCTATTTCCTCCAGCACAAGACATAGTAAATTGCTTCTGCTGGAGGAAAAAGGGCATAAGAAATATAGCAAAAAGGTCAGAGAAGAGGTCAAAGGGAATAATAGAAATCAGCAGGTGCTACTTCTATAGCATTTCCAGGAGCTTGGACCTATGAACACCAGTTTCTCAGGGAGTTTCCTGTTGCTTGCTGCTTCCCTAAACCCACTTGAGGACAACTGGGAGTCAGCTGTTCAGACACTAGTAGGAGTGACTTAGTCTCTTAAGATGCTGTTATCTTCCTCACTCAAGTCTTGCTACCAGTCTGATTATTAGTCACCTTTAACTAAGCCACTATAGTTGGCAGAGAACAGTAATCATGAGTGAGAGAAGAAATAACCTCTAAGGCATCATTCAGAAAAAGAAAGAAAGCAAAGTATGTTTCTGTATTTGAGCAGGGAGCAGATGTCCTGAGATACATAGATACATATGTTGTTGGTGAGCCTTCCAGCCCTAGTGAGGATGTAAATGATGAGGAGATACCTGATGTTCAGTTAGGATGAAGGTGCAGCTACTGCCAAATCTATATCTGCTGCTCAAATGAATGTAACCTTACAAGTGTAGACCAGAACAGAGTATGGTAGAGATACAATAAACAGCTACTGCTGAGTTTAGTTCTTTAAATTTAGATGATCCAAGTCTGTGGACCCACTTGAACTGGGGGACTTCATGATATGCATTTTTTTTTTTTTAATCTGCGCTCAGTCGTTACCGACTCTGCAGTGACTGCTTGGACGAGTCCTTGCAGTTTTCAAGGCAATTGTTTCGGAAGTGGTTTGCCAGAGCCTCCTTCCTAGAGCAGAGCCCAGCTGGCGAGTGCAGGAGGTGGAGTTTCCGTTGCTTCGCGCCCTTTTCGGGCGCGCACAGTTTTTCGCGCTTACTGGCAACTGCTCCCGACTCCTTTTTGCAAGGCACCACCAGCATTTTTCCTCCCACCGGAGTGAGAGTCCCCATTTATCTACTCACGTGAGCTTTCGAACTGTTGGGTTGACAGGAACTGGGGAGGAAACAGGAGCTCACCCTGCTAACGCGAAGGCTGGACTCGAACTGCTGAAGCGTTGACCATTTCTGGCCAGCAACTTTCAGCGTCATTAAGCCGCTGTGCCACCGCATCCCCCATGATATGCATGGGTCATAGCAAATGAAAAACTTCATCTTTCCCAAGACAATGAAAATAGAAATTTCCATCCAATAAATTACAGTGTGAAATCCCCAATGGTTAGAGTTAGGGTGACAATGGTGACAAAATAAATAGGTAGTGGTGTATACTGCATGTTTGAGCTGTGCAAAATGGTTTGTGCATGAGCCATTCCTTGCACATAACAGCTAGTTTTTCGTGGTTTGTGTCTGAATGGAGACATGTGTGTTTGGTACAGACATGGAGTGAAACAGGGCTGTTTCCTTCCAGATACAGACATGGTTGTTCTGAGCAGAAACAGTAGGGGTTGGTGGGAGGGTGTAAAAGCAGGGAAAAGCCAAAGATATCAGTGGCAGTGGCAACTAAGGAGAGGCAGAAAAGGGTGGTAAGGCACTGAGAAGACTGTAAATAGGTGGGATGGTAAGATATAATGTGCTGGCAACTTCCTTAAAAGTGTGGTGTTGATGGCTGAATGGATGCTGTACTCTAGGATCATATTAAGAAATACCATCACCCCAAAAATCCACACCTATCACTACTTTTGGAAAGCAATTCAAATTGAGAACATGCAATTACTAGCAACAAAAATCAAACAAAAGATTGTGACAAGTCTGAAGTCAGCAAGATTCTTCTGGATGATAAATTTGACAGCAGTCATATGGAACAAATAACTTAAATGATGCACGTTGTAACCAGAGAACCTAGTGAAAATGCCCCTGCAGTGATGACTGACAAAGAGCATTTTGTAGATTTTTTTGACACTGATGACACAATGATGAATGTGCTTCTTGAAAAGCTGGAAGATATGGGAATTGTGGTAGCTGACATGAGAAATCAGGACTATGATAATGTTCTTGATGCCATAATGATCATTCTGGAAAATAATGTTTTGATAGAAGAATGGCACAAAGAAATAGAATCACCAACTTCTTACCAGTCAGATCAGGAGTTTAAAATGTTCTGAAGAGAAGATGGCAAAAAAATTCACACTGAATCTATTTTCCCATATATTTGAGTTACCAAGAAGACATTTTGATTATGATGCATGGGATAACCCAATGAAAGACTCCCAACAACAACTCAAAGTTGATTTTTTTAACCAGGCACTTCAGCTCCATTGAAGAAATTATCATGCAGCTCAAGGAATATGGTAATATATTTGGGATGTTGTCCAATATTCCCAAATTCTTCACTATACCTGAAGAAAACCCAAACCAACAACACAGGGCACTAGAACCAGTGTTGACATATCATGGCATGCCCAACATTGATGTGAGTGATTTGAGTGAACCAATAACCCCTTCAAGATATGCAGGTAGTCCTTGTTTAGCAACTGCCTCGTTTAGTGACTGTTCACAGTTATGACAGTGATGAAAAAGTAACTTTACAACCAATCCTCACATTTACAACCTTCGCAGGTCTGTAAAGCAAAGGGAAGCTGAAATAAGATCATAAGCATAGTCACAGGCTCACTTAGTGACTACTTTGCTTAACGACTGAGTTGCCAGTCCCACTTGTGGTCGCTAAACGAGAACTACCTATATTTCGGCAATATCAACTTCAAATGTTGTTTTGGAATATATGTGCATGAATAAGATGCTTTTGTTGTGCTGTTCATACCATTAACACTTCATGTGCCAGTTGCCAGTGGAGAACTTAGCTTCTCCAAGCTGAAGTTAATAAAAACACATCTATGCTCCACAATGACACAGGAGAGGATGGTCAGCCATGTAACCATCTCAGTAGAGCATGAGCAGGTCCAGACTATGGACCTTTTGGAGTATTCAAACCAACGAAAATGCCACTATTTACTATGCAGACAAGAAAAGTGACACTTTAAAAAATTTTTAAATCTTTGAACAAAACATTTTAAGTTGTTTGATTTCCTTTATTGAGTAGGGAGAAGAGCAGTACCATGGCAGGAGTGGTAGAAAAAGAAAGTTGAATTGGGACCTTTTGAAGGTTTGACCTAGGTGCAGAGATATGGGGGAAATCATTTCAAGTCCTCACCTCAGGTGCCAAAATGTTGTGGACTAGCTCTGATTAATTAAATCATGAAATAATTTATAAATATTTTTTCCTCCCTGTCTTAGTATGTAAAGCACTACAGAGATAGTCTTGAAGAAGGAATTACATTAAGTAAATACATCTCAGTCCTGGGAAAGAAGAAAGGGTAAGAAAGAAACTCAAAATAACCCAGCCTTGAGTCTGTTTGGTATAAGAAGAGGAAGAGGGATACTCTGGAAGGTTTTCAGGATCCTGTTATTATACTGTACCTTATAACAGTAAAGTAGAGTACCAGTAATCATTGCTTTGCCTGTTCCCTGGCCTGGCTCATTTTGGAGCTGACATAATATTAGGATATAATAGGAGAGCATTACTATCCTCTTGACTAGCTGGAGGGCTTCCTAGAAGCATCCAGTGTCACCGTTTGATACAGAACACTGACTAGAAAAGGCTTTAACATGATCCAGCAAGATCTTTGTTAAGTTCTTATGATACAGACATGTTGGAGTGGACAAGTTAGAGGCTATTTGGGAGTCAGAAGCCCCCAAAAATGTAATCAGGAATAGATAATCTGATGCTACCTAGATGTTCTGGAACACAAGTCCTAGAATCACTGACCATTGAATAACTACTGATTGAGCTTATAGAGAGAGTTACAGTCCAAAGAAGCAGCCATCTGACTTCTGACCTGCATTCTAAATTATGGCCTAGTTTTCTGTTGGAGTCAGCTTGATGTCTGCACAGAATAGCTATGTAACATAGAATGCCTGCAACTGAAATGACTACACTATTTCTTTCAATATTCCCAGATTTTAAAGACAGTAAATTATTCTAAATTTTCCAATAAATGTGTAATATATAAGATTCCAGTAATGTCTGCTCTTTGCCATCATTATTGCATTATCTGCTGGTCTACACTCAGACATTTGTCCAAAAAGTTCAGTATTATAAACATGTAATTTAAAAAACAAGTTAAATATTCAAGAGGATTTACAATCAACATTCCACAAGGTATTTTTATAACCAGTTTTCTTCCTCCAGTTAAGCTCAGGTCTAAAAGAATAATTTTTCATTCCCCCAGACACGCTGAGAACTTACTATACTTCATGCCATCAGTTTTACAGCAACATGAGGACAGTTCGTATATTTATCCTCTGATTCTCTTAATTTTTTTTAATTATCATACTTAGTCAATTAAAAGTGGTCCTAGTGTTTTTCCTAATCTGCTTTCCAATCTTAGTGTGTTGTTTTCTGTTTCCACCAAACTGATCTACAAAATAATCAACCACATTTTAACATAGCATATACCGATAGATGTAGTTACACTAAATAATGCTAACTGATGTTTATATGAATGTGTATGTGTGAGTGTACCTTAAGTTGTCAAGGCCTATTTAAAAAAAATATAAACGTATCTAAAATTCCTATACTACCTACCAGTTGATAAGTAAGATTTTTTTTTAAAATGCTGTTTGGATTGCATTCAGCACTTAACTACAGGTAAATTGTAAATATGAACATGGACCCATTTCCAGATTTTTATCCTTCTTTACATGAAAATTTGGCTGCTGATTTGAAGAGTGGTGATAAACACTATTATTTTGAACAAAAAATCTATCTGAACCTCACTGTAATGTTTCTGGACTGTTTTTAATCTTCTATTCCTAGGCTAGGATCTTGAGTACTGTATGTGGTAGCATTTTATCTTCAGCTGTCCCTGGAAGAAGCAGATAATCAAGACTCATTTCAATTCATCTTCCAAACTGCTTATGGGATTCAAACAGATTTGGCTGCAATAATGGAGAAGTTATTGGAGAAGTGTTTGTGTTCTGCTGACTGTCCTGTTCTAAGCCTTGTTCCAGCCAGCAAACAAAGACATAGAGACAAATTAGATTACCATTGTAACTGGCCAACAAGAGGCTTTCCAGAATCAGAAACAAGGTAAGCTCAATAATCATGCAAAAATGATCAATCAGGCAGAGGAATGTAGTCAGTAACCAGAAAGAGGTTTGGGACAAGCAGGATACAATAGCAGGATCACAAGATACAGTCACTGAATGGGTACGGGTATAATATTAAATCATAATGCAGTTCAGTTTTAATTTAACATGTTCAATAAGCCATTGTATTTGGTAAACCATGCTTTATGGTTAGTGAAGTCAGATCCAATTATGCTTTACTTAATAAACCAAGGCTTGACACAATATATAAAGACAATTATTGTTCACACTCTGTTCTGGTCCAACTGAAAGTTTTTATGCCTGTGTCTTCAAATTCTTTATCCCAAACCAGCAGCTGTTCCTCAAGAACTAACCAATCAGATGAGGTCCTTAGGTCTAACAATTTGCTTCTGTATAGATAAATTGTTTTAGAGGAGACTTTGTTTCCAGACCAAGCATTCCCATACCTCTCATCCTCCTGCCTCTGGATCCTAAGCTGTCTTGCTTTTATTAGGGCTACCATTTCTGGATTGCAAAAATCCAGATGACCACTAGATGTTACCAAAGAGATACAGATAACTCTTTTTTGCTGCTGTCCAATTGTTATCAATTTTTGCAGCAGATCTGGCAGAGCTAGGGTCTCAACCTCTGAGTTGGACTAAGAAAAGGGGCCTTTGAGAGGACATCCCTGGACCATATGGATTCAGGGTTCATGGAGCTCTACTAAGGGCACCTACAGAATATGGATCTAGTTACTACAGCTTTTGAAGGTGCTTGCAAATATATTATTATGGTGATTTTATTCCTGACAGTGGATGTAGATGATACTATGGAACTCTCATTGACAATCCGGCCTTTGATCTAAGTGTCCTTGACTTCCACTTTTATATAATACTTACATGCAACAGGTGGGCCAGGCTAGCTAGGATTATGGAGTACAATGTCAGTAATGTGCTGAGATATCTCTTCAAGAAGGCCACAGATTACTGTAGAGCTTAATATTGGTAATGGAATGAATGAGAGAAATCAAAGTGAAGTTTAATATAAACTTGGGTTCACTGTTTAGATACTGCATATCCCTGAATTCAGCTCTGTATGATGCCAAACTTTTCATACTGCCCAAGCAAACTTTTGCACAAACAGTGTACAATTGCATCTGTTCTTAGAAAGGTTAGATCAAATTACAGTGATATATCATTAATTAAATCTTGCTTAAACTATTGGGAGACTTAAAACTGGAAGACATACATTCATGGATAATAGATGTTGTACCAGCAGCTGACCTGACTTGGCAGCAGGAGGCCCCCAATTCTGTTATTGTGATTTTTGTTGGTTAAGCTACAACTTGATAGAAAGGGGGCAACTATTAGCTTGCCCTCCTTTCCATACAACAGTCAGATTCTGCCTTCCTACCATATCTCTTCCCACCGGTTACTATTTGAATGTTTGCACCATTTTGTATGCTGCGCTCTATCTAAATTTCCTGACTCATCTCTTAGCACCAAACTACAACAATTATAGCTTATACCTCTTTATAATGGAATCCTATCATAATTGTAAGTGTTTGTAATTGTAATTGTAAGTGTTTGTAATTGTAATTGTAATTCAAAGTAAACAATCAAAACCTATGTGATGGAGACCTTACCAGGTCACCAACCTTAATGGATATGACATGTTACATAATGCCATCAGGAAAGGCTGCTTGCCAGCCCTAAAGTTAATGATTAATATATCCCTCCAATTAATTGCATTGACCTCTGGTAACCCTATGGCTTGACTGTATTGAAAGCCTATATTTTGAAGCAAACCGTATTTTGACCACTTTTGCAATAAATAAAACCTAATAAAGTTTTCTTTCTGTTGAGCTTTTTAAAATCACCATAAATGCAAGAAAAAAAAACTTTTTAAACTACAGCCTGCTTTTGGTCTTTCCTAAAAGTTTTGCATTTTAAAGACTTTCAACAATTTTTGCAATAACTTTAAGAAATATGAAAGGGATAGTAGCATTGCACTTATGGGTTTTTTTTAGGGGGGGCAGTTTTCATGGACATTTAACTTTCTAGCAAATAGGATCCTGGACTAAATGAGTACATAAGTTATCCAACTGGGCTCTATAAAAAAATGAATTCCCTTTGTAAATTATATGAAAATTAGTTTCCCATTTTGACATCAACAATTTTAATTAAATTAGTGTTGATCAATAAATGATTGAAGTATGATGCAATTTGGTTATCTTATTGTGGGAAAAATATTTATTTATATTTAATATAATTTTTGCAAATATAAACATATTATTTGCAGTTTGCATTCTATTGCTTTTGCTTTTGCTTTCTTATCTCAATAGTCCTTTAGCAACTAATCCAGTTATATATGCAAAATGTTTTGATTCTTACAAACTTCAATTCTGTAATAGGCAGCTTCCTCTGTTCCCTGCCCGGCTCCATACTTGCCTATTATGAGCAACCCAAAAAGCCCATACTATCAAAACTGGCCTCTGCCAATGTCCAGCATCCATTAAATAATTCACTGTGTAAAATTACAGACAAAACAACAACACCATTAAATACTAATCACATAGAAAAAAATTCTCAAGCCAACATTGTAATTTTAAAAATATAACTTTGTAACTCTGCAAAGCAATGAAGGCAGTGAACACGGCTTAACTATAGTGCACAATAAATTAAAATAATGTTGAGCATCTTAATGTAATAATTCACATTGCATTACAACTTCTAAAAAAATTTCCCAGAACACTTATATAAAACCACAATTGAAGCTAAATATGTTTAATGCACATTTCCATCCTACAGTTTTTCTATTCTAAACAGTGTTTAAAGATGCTTCAGGTATTCCTATTTCAGTAGAAATAGGCAAAAGTCTAGCCAGGAATTTGCATTAGATTCTTGATTTATTTTTCTATGTTATGCAAGTCATGTTTTTTCTCTGTACAAATAGCAAAATGGGGTGTGTATTTTATCCACCTATCAGGGTGTGTATGAACTCAGGAATTTTCTCTAGAATTGTCTCTACACTATGCTATATTAATTTGAAACATCTAAGCACTACCCTTTTTTATAAGATTTTGAGGCAAAAAACTCCCAAGCCATTTGTATGAGATCATCTTGGGAACTGCCTGGAGCACTGAGTTTTGTTTTGTACATTTCTTTTACACAGCTGTTTTATTGTGATCTGGACTGCTCTAGAATTTTTCTCTGAATTTTCCTCTTTATCTTTGAATGTTTGAATTTTAATAATTGAAATCAACAAGGGCTTTTATATTTTATCTTTTCTACCTTTTCAGCAATGTTTGAACATTAAATAAAGCTACAGTATTTGATTTGAAGGAAGCTTTTGACTATTCCTATGAGAACCTAGAGAGGAAACTTGCAGCTTCATCTACTGATCATCATGTCCTTCAGCTAATAAGATCCTTCATCAGCACACCTCCGTGCATGCTGAATGCAGGGACAGCAGCGACCTGATCCCTCCCATTCCCACTTGAAAAGGGGTTAAGCAGGGCTGTACCATTACTATTCAGGTTTTATAGTTACTCTCGCAAAACCTGTCTCTAGTTCTAGTGCATAATCCAATCCTCATTACACCAAGAATAATACAATTAATACTATAATTAATACAGTAATAATACACCAATAATACCGTTATGTTACTTGCAACTCAAGTTGGACTTTGGTGAAGACACTGAGCATTAGCATCATACTGGTTGTTATGATAAAAAGCTAGAAATTAATTATTCAAAAACAAAGGTTGTCATATTTACTAACCTCCTGGAATCACCAAGCTTGCAAATTTGCAACATGGGTACAAAAGGCTCCTATTGCAATAATTAGATTTGCAAATTTTAAGGGCAACAACTGTGTTCCTGCAGCAGAAATTATTCAAAGCTAAGATGTTAAGCTTCTTGGTGTATGATGATAATTCCACATCTATAAAGGTATAACTGTTGTAGAATCAATTCAGTCTAAATGTTTGAAAACTACAGTCCACATTCCCCTGTTCAGTTGCAAATGCATTTATTCAGTGAGGAAATCTTGGATGAAAACTGGGAAGATGTTTTCCCTCAACTAGTTTTGGATAAGATGCTCTGCTTTGCTCAAGATACAAGTTAGTACAGCACAAGTTGATCTGAAAATTAATTTGTGAATGCACCTGTAGTACTATATCACAAGACCACTCCTGTCCACTTAGAACAAATTCAGATCTTATCATACTAAATTCCTATGTTTCTATGCACACAGTTGAAGTTTGATTTTTTTTTAAAAATCTGTGTAAAGCTGATTTAAAGTTTGTATTGTGCTCAATTTTAGTTCCTAAATTGTATCTTTATTCTTATAAATGGCCTAAAAATATATTATGTAGAACTCTTGCTTGCTTCTTGTCAGGACAGGAGCCTTCTCAATATACTTATAGTTAATAATCTCTGATTACAATGCATTTCATCATTTATCTTACCCATCCTACCTCTGTGAAGGACTCTTTCTCTCTAATATAATGATCTTTTGGCTTATTTCCAAAGAGCTGCAGGGTTCAAACTGACTGAAAGCTACATCTTCTCATCTGAAAACAATGTTTCCCAATCCCAAAATGTTCAGATTAAAAACCATGGATGATCCTATTAGTTAGTGCATGAGCTTTATTGTATAGATGTACACTCTCCATTACTATATATTCTTTTTTACAAACTCAAGATAAACTGTCATTCTCCCAAATACCCATTATTTTTCCTCATAGCTTTGTTCATACATCATAAGCTATTATATGATATGAACACAGCTAATTATGGCTTAATCAAAAAGAGTTTAATAAATATGGCTTAGTATGATATGTAAATCACCAAGTGGGTTAAGTAGGTCATGGATGAGTAGGGGTTTTAATCAAGTCTTCCCTGTTTGAGTTTTACATCAATATATGATTTGTTTGGCTTTGATTTTGCATGCTGCGTGAACCCAGACATTGCAGTTTGTAAATCATGGATTATGGTTTAACATGCTGTGCAAACCCAGTTACTTGGAGCTTAATAAATCAAGATGAAACAAACTCTTCTTAGTACATGTGTACCCAATTCTGTGTTGTTTGGCAGTGAAATACCAGTTTGCCCATGGCCACCACATATACTGTAGAATATGCAAGTCTCATCTAAACTTAGCTTTAATAAACATTGTTTTGTGGAGTCCTTGGGGTTCTCTGAGCTTGGTTGTTTTCTTGCAAATGTTTCATTACCAGCTAGGTAACATCTTCAGTGCTAAAATGGAACGGGGTTTGCTCTCTGTTTATATACAATGGCATGCCCTGCCAGTGTTGGTGGGGGTGGGGGTGGGGTTTTTGTTTTATTCCCCCCCCCAGCTCTTTGATTAGGGTATTGTTTACTGCTTGATTGTATGTCTGGTGATAATCTTGGTGTTAATCTTTGTTTATCTGGGTGATGATTGCTGGTGAGATGTTCTGGTCTTTTGTTTCTTTTTTATTTACTGTCTTTTGATGAGTGTGTAGATGTTGTTTATCTCTATATGCCTGTTGATGGCTGCTTTGTCTGAAGACTTGGTATTCAGATTGCTATGGGTATGTACATATACCTCTGAGAAATGTAATAAATAGGAATCTAATTATTAATAAACTATAGAGGTAGTTGGGATTATAGGTTCCCAGTAATACTCAGTCATGGGTCGGGGGGGGGGGGACGACAAAATGGAAGTAGTATGCTATTGCCTTCTTCTGGTACATTTTTTTTTTCAATTTCCCAGTCTATCATATAGGTGGGGGCTTTCCTAGTGGTCTTCCATCCAAGTCCTGTACAAATGTCTAATTGCTGAGACATTCTGATCTCAAATTATATTTTGCTGCTTGTTGTTTAGTTTGGTTGAAAGAATGGGTGATGTTGAAAAATAGCAGACTATTTAATTTGGAAGGACACAAATTGAGATTTGAGTGGCACGGCTATTTATTGTATGATAAAGTTAAAGTTAATGTAGATTTTAAGAATCATTTTATTAGATGTGCCATTCTGAGAATCTGGAATAGATATAAACCTAGACTATGTCAGAAAATTCCCTTATGATTATCTCCACAAGAAGCATTTTATAGGAAAGAAATAGTAATTAAGCAAATATGGTTAACTTATGGCAATCCTCAATACTCACCAAGAATTTAAAATAAAATCAAGAGAAAATGTGATATCAGGACATTTGTGTCAATTGTTTTCACGTGTATAACTTGTAGAAAGATTTAAAGTTGATAAAAAAACATATAGTTTTGAACAAAATAAAACTGTTTTTGAAACTGAATTGTGTACTAACAATGAACTTCTTATGGCTAAAATGTATAGGCTTTTGTTGAGATTTGAAACAGAAAATGAACGTTTTACAATAATTATTTGGATGAGTTGGTGTGTTGATATCCAATTTGCATACAGCATAAAATTGGCTGTGTGACACAACAGTAAAGAGATACACAAAATTTTGAGCTGCTTTAATAGAAGTATACTCTGCCTGTAATTATATTTGTACTAGTCAGATCTCATCTCAAGGACTATGGATCTGGGATCACATTTTAAGGATTCAGACTAATTGGAATGGGTAAAAAAGCAGCGAAGATAATAATGGGATTGGAAATTATGAAGAATGATTGCAACCTATGCATCTTTAACCTTGAGATACAATAGCTGAAGGGTTATCACAAAGAAAATCCCAAGGTTAGAAAAAAAGAAGTAAAGAGATTCTCAAATTAGTTTGACTCCTACTGATTAAACTGCCAGAACCCTGAAGTTTTCTTTGCAACAGTATTTATTTATTGGGCTTATATGCTGCTCCAGTCATCACCAACTCTGAGCAGCTTACATACCCTATTCTGTAAAATAAGGTTAGAAATTATACATAAAAGTTAAATTAATAATAACCAACTCAGAATTTCACACCAATGACAAAAAACAGGTACAGTTAACACACCAGAAAGTCACACTACAAAAGGGAACATTTCATGACACAGCCATCTCCAAGGCCTGTGGGAAAAGTCAGGTTTTAATGGCCTTTCTAAACCCCAGGAAGAACTTCCTATGGCTTTCTGGGGAATGCAGAGAGAAAACCACACCTTTAATCTAGAATATGTTTTGACTTCCCAGTCTAGCCTCCAGCCTTGCCATTTCTTGGAGATCTTCCAGGCAGGTAATACATAGGCCCAATTCAGCTTAACTTTGCAGCCAAACCCAGGTCAGCCAGGAGTTGTCAACTGGTCAGGCAAAATACCAAGACCTATTCTCAATGGTCCCAGAGTGCCAGATGCAAAAAAATGGGCATAAGTTATAAGAAGGCAGATTGAATGTTAGGAGTAAAACCCTTTCCTAATACAGTAGCAGAACCAGTTTGGCAGTGGAACCATTTACCAAAGAAAAGTGGCGGGTTCCCCTTTTGGGGCTGGGTTCAAGCAGAGGTTAGGTAGCAGCTGCCTGGGATACTGTGAATTTCTACCCTGAACAGCAGTTGGACCCCATCCCACTGGATTTCATTTCACACATGCTAATCATCCAGCAATGCTGAAATTATAGGTACTCAGCCCAAAGGACACTTCAGCATAACTTCAAAAACTCCAGAATATTTTTATGAATGGCTGGCTCCCTCTAACAATTATCCTCTCACCCCATACAGAGGATCTCCCCCCACCAACGTTTACGCCCCCCACTCTTTTCACTATCCCCTGGAAGCTGAAAGGTTTCTTCCTCATCTTCCCGTTTCATCGTGCCAGTAACCCCAATCACGATGAAGTTCACGCCTAATACTGTACGTTAAAACAGTAAAGTACACAAATACAAGGTGACATTTTCAAGCAATGACAGAAGCGCCGGAATGAAAGCGGCCAGAGAACATCAATCCTCATACGCCAAAGGCACGTACAAAGCAGCGGTACAAGCTCTATTTAACACGGGAGCAAATCCTCCGACACGAGCGAGGCCAACATGCGCACGAGCAGGTTCGCGCGAGGGGTCCCGCCGGGCTGAAGGAAAGCAGCCTCCGCGCTTCGTCACTGAAGAGCGGCCAGAGCCCCCGCGGAACGGCGCTCTGACAGCGACGGAGGGACCGGGCCCGCCAGCCCCGCGCGGCAGAAGACGAGCAGCAGAGCGCCGCCGCCTCCGCCTTCGCCGAACGTTCCCAACGTGCGAGGCTAGATCCGGCTGGGCTGCCGCGGAGGGATCCCCGACCCGTGGGCGGAGGAGGCGAGCGAGGGGGGGAAGAAAGGAGGCGCCGGCGCCGCGGCGGCCTGAGCCGCGGGGGGGCGGGGGAAAGGGGCACCAACATGGCGGCTCCATATTAACTTTCCCCCCCTTCGGCAGCCGCTGCCACCGCCGGCCGCCCCTCGCTTGGGTAGCCGTCATGCCGGGCATGATGGAGAAAGGAGCCGAGCTCCTGGGGGGCGCCAAGAATAGGGCGGCCCCTAACGGCACCAAGAACGGCGGTGGCGGCAGCAGCCCCGGTTCCAACGGGCACTTTTTCGAGCCGGAAAGCGGCGGCGGCGGCGGCGGCGGTGGCGGTGACAGCGGCGACGAGCACGGTGCGGGTTTTATCTTCCCCCACCCTTTTTCTCCGACCGGGTAGAGTTGGGCCTAGTCGCGTCGCCCTGTGCACTGGCTGGCTGGCGGCGACCGCACCGAGCCCCTATAGGTCTCTCTGTCTATGTTGGGGTATATGTGCGAGCGCGTGCGCGCGCTCGTGCAAAAGAGTGTGGAAGGTGCGCGCGCGATAGGGTCTACAGGGTGCTGATAAACGTGAGGGTGAGGGCGCGAGCGTGTACGTGTACGCGCGCGCGTTCTCGGTTTCCCTCGGGCGCGCGCACGCTCTGTGTGCCTGCTTGTCCGTCTGTCCATCATCCCTCTATCCCGTGGAGAGTGGGTGTGCATTTTCACAATGGGCACACGTGTAATGCAACCGCAGCTCAGGCGCGGTACTGCATGGCATTTTACGTGTGTGTACAACTGTACACGTTTAGTGGCGTATAACCTTGCAAACGAGTACGTTGTGGGTGTCTGACTATGAAAGGATTGCCATGAAGAGTGGTGCACGCAGGTCTAGCTACGTGCAGCCCTTTCTGTCTTGTTTTTCTCTGCTAAGAATGCACTCGATGCATACACCCACGCAACACTGTGCTGTATCAGCACAATAAAGTAAAGGGACTGTTTCTGTTTCTTTCTAAATTTATTTTAACATAATTGTTGCTTTTCTGGAAATTATTGCCTACCTGGAATGTTAAAGGGAAGTAGGCATTTCTTTTTCCGGTGTATATGAGGTGGGGGGAGTAATCTCTTTTTTCCTTCTTTCTCTCTCTCTTTCTCTTCCTCTTCCTACTTGTTCTAAGGCTTTGAGGCTATCAAAACAGCAAGGCTTGTCGGTATTGGTAATTTTCTATTGCATTATCTGTGATGCTTCTAGATCACAATCTCCACATTTTAATTTGTAATGATTATACTTCAATCATTGAAGAGAAAGGCATCCTTTCCCCTCCGCCCCTCTAAGAGATGCATTTATTTTTTCTTCCATTGCAGATGTAGGAATGAGGGTCGGAGCAGACTATCAAGCTCGCATCCCTGACTTTGATCCTGGTAAATATGTGTATATATATATATATATATATATATATATAAAATATATTTGTAACCTGATATCTCTATGCTCTTTTTAAAAATGGGAGTTTATTGCATGTGTTGATTATAATGAGAATGTAACTGAATGTGCATTCTGTTGAATATGTGAGAGTGAAAGGAGGAGAGTTGCTTTTGTGAAGGTTAAAGGTGTAGGATTTTCTTTGGCTCCCCTCCCCCAAGGCTTTGTGCAGCTTGTTCGTGGTCACTGAAGGTTTGCAGAGCCCGCTTTTGCTGTATGCAAGTTGAAATAAGCAGGCCTTGTGTATGGAGAAGGTGGCTCCTGCCTTCTAAGTAAAAAACGAGGAATTATAAATTATAAATTTTCAAAAACTTACCTGTCTTGCATCTACAGTAGTTTGAAAAGAGTATTTTATTCCAAGAATACTGAAAAACTATGCTTCCTTGATTTTCCAATATATTTAAAAGTGAGGAGCAATGAAGTTTACAGTATAATAGGTAATACTTCTGTTCACCATGTGATAAAGGAATAGAGAAACTTGCGCTTCTTGATACTGACTTATCTCAGTCTTAATTTGCATGTATCAGCAGGACATCAATATTATCCAAACATAGTCTCATTTCTAGCTATATCTACAAGGAAGCACTATTGACTGTTTTGCTCCCTAGACCTGTACTATGTCAGTTGATTACTGCTTCCATAATGGTGCCCTTCTCTTGAAACTACTACTTCACTCTATGGTGTTTCTAAATCTTTTGTTTTAAGGAACAAGCAAACTGTTTCTCTCTCCAGAAATGTTTCATTATTGTTATTAAAATCTTGTAGATTATAAATGTGTAATTTTATACCTAGAAAACTAGTCTCAACAATAAAAAGCTTCTGATTTGGTTTTTTTGCACATGTCATATATACTGTTGGCTTTTGTGTTGATTCATCATATTTTAAATTATTGTCAGTGGTTGACAGGATTTGTGGTCGGCTTCCGATAAGAAAGTGCTTTGTACTTTTGCATATTTAATATAAATTAAATAATACCCTAAACAGTACTAGTAAAAGGAGAATTTGCAATTGAAATATTGCCCCTTCTCAGTTTGTTGTGTTTCTGACTGTGCTCAGAAGTTTCTTTGATTGATATGCCACTTATACATTAATAGACATTAAACAAAAGTCATGCTTCTTCTGCAACCTATTGGCCACTTCAGAGCTGCTGTTGTTCCTCTATGGTGATAAGAGTCTCCAGTATTTAGTAAGGTTGTGGATAATTTGGGGTTGTCAGATCTGTTTATAATTCTTCCATGTGGTTTCAATCAGTGATAGGAGAAGCACAATCTATGTATATAGTTCATCAGATAGGCTGATGGTGGCTGAAGTGTGAAGTACCATCTCATAGTCACCTAACTTTGATTCTTTATGCCCTTAAAACCTCTTGAATCAAATGATTAATAATTTCACAGAGGGGGGTGTTTATAAGAAAATAGCAGCAGATGACAACAACCTATCCAATAGCTTTTCTTTCTCTGACTAGCTTAACTTCCAGGATTATCATAGGGTCTTTCATTTCAAAATAGATAAGAGAATACTGTGTGCTGAATTTATCATCTAGCCCATTTATGTTAAATGTAGTATAAAAGGTGGTTTATATTGTCGCATCCAATTTTTTTGTCAAATACCCACTGCTAGGATTACCATTTTGAGCTACCTACCATACTACAGTGCTTCTTGAGCAGTGCTCAGGATTTAGAGAACATCTTAAAGATGGATTGCTGTTAGTATTTGGTGCCTATAGTGTGCCAGGCAATAAGAATTGTCTTGATCCCTCATGTACCCTCTTTTCCTAAATTTACTTTCTCTCTAGAGCTGTCCTATTTATCTTTTTCTCATTAGACTAAACCCATGAATTTGGTTTTTGTGTATTTCACTTAGTCTCTTTCCTTAATTGACTTCTCTCTACTATTTAAAACTTACCTTGACCCCCATCTACTTTCCCTAGAAG